>NW_022474776.1:11338-80256 GCF_009176365.1 Aspergillus alliaceus
TGGTTGAAAAGCTTCGGTTTTGTTGTTGACGTTATGTTGAAATTCGTGCATCAGGTGGGGCCGTGCATCAGGTGATCAACCACGGTATTTGATATGGTTTGGAATGAACTCAGACCGTGATAATGTGCCCCCGCTCCTCACACAACTCATCCCAGCAGGCCACTGCACCTGCCAATCGTCCACTTCGTTTCAATGCGCCGACTGCCTCACCTGTCTCGCCTCGCCATCACCATCGGAACCAGAGCACCCTGCAACTTGGGGTTTCCAGTACGGACGAGACGACCAGAACCTAGGCCTAAGCCAGAGTCAGTGCCAGGCAGCATTCCTCGGTCTCTTCCAGGACATCCACCGAGGGGTCGAGTATTGGAAGTCGCGAGGAGGCATATCAAGAGATGATCTGAACATGGTCCCACTCAAAGATGGCATGGCCCGCGCCATCATCTCCAACGGAGACCTACACGCCGAAGGGCGGGTGGGGCTGCTGACCTAAGAGACGGCTACCACACAAATATTTTGTATGACATGTTTGTTACGCCCGGGTATTCGGACAAGAGCTCTATGAGTGTTAGCTGCCTTGCGTAGCGTGGAGACTAACCCTGAACAATGAAGAATCCGATATGATTCCGTGATGGTGAACGGCGTTGGTTCCGAATACGATCCTATCCAGGATCCGACAAGATGACCTAATCCAAGGTCCGTTGAGACGCGATACTGTTCCGTGGATAGCTCAAGTCCAAAAGGCCAGGCCTACTAAGTACGTATACTCAGTAGTTAAGGAAGTGTGAACAAGTCGAATACTAACTTGATACCTAAGGTGTATCCTAAGTAACAATTGTAATTGATCACGAAGAACTAAACTAAGTACATGAATGAGTGTCCTTATATATCCATCCCTGGGGCTCAGTGGTAGCTGGGTTGGTATATTGATATGAATCTATACGAGACACGTGATCGCTCTAGTGGCTTGGCCGGATCACCAACTCTTCAGCCCCTGAAGGCTTTACCCATTAGTAGGAGATAGAGGAGAGAAGAAGCAGTCAAGATAGTTGATATAGTCGTCCATAGAATAGAGCACCTATCCGAATGGCATCCGGTCCTCAGTAGGCTACGTACGTGTAGCTGATACAGCTTCATCCTGCCCATCTTTCCCCTGAGATCACAACACCTATATGTAGTTACTGGAAAACAGAGAAACTCATTTTGAAAATGGGAACTTGATAAAACCCACGATTTTTGTTGAATTAAAAGGATATCTTGCGGATTGAAATGTATATTATGCGGATTAAAATAGATATTATACGGATTGAAATGGATATGCCGCAGATTTACATGGTTAGAATGGATATAATGTGGCTCGTTTTGAGGCTATCTGTGATGATCCTATACACACTGGAAAGATGTATTATTCATATCTAACGTGGCGATCTAACGAAACATCAAATGTAGAGAAAGAAACAAAATTCTATCATACAGGAACTGTGGGATATCAATGTTGTGGGAACTGATCAACAGTGAATAAAGCATTTGGTGCCTCAGGCAGAGTTTAACCTAAGGCCCTGACAATTAGTAGCTTTCCTTCATAGTCTAGAACATTGATTTCAGAATTATGAGAAGGCTTAGAATACGAAAGGCATGCAGGGACGTATGCATATACATAGCTTGCTTGATTGGCGGGTTGGTAATCAATGGCAGGAAGAAAATTCGAAAAACCGAAGTAAAGCCGATGCCAAGGCGAGATTCCTTGCGTGTATGCAATCGAGAATGCACAGAGCTCATAGTGACCAAGTAAGTATAGCGCAAAGCGGCAGTACCCAACATGTTTTGCTTAGTCCCGACCGAGCAATCTCGTCTGTCTCTCTAGGAATAGGATCCTGGGCCGGTCCTGTTCAGAGCCCAATAGTTTTCCTGCAACGGATGGCTCAAATTCCAAAGGGCCCTCATTTATTGCCCAATGCTCTGTGTTCTCGATTTTAGTATGCTCATACCATGAATGCAGATTATATGACCTTCGGAGTATCTGTATAATCATGACTTCGATAGAACACCATGCACGATCGTGGTAACTAGTATCGACTAGGCTAATTACTGCATCACACTGTGCAAGGTTGAGAGGGAGGGCGGCAATTCCAGACAAAGGGTCGTCCTGGTCGATGCACGCCCAATCCTGGATAAACATAAGTACCTATCGTCTCTTCGAGAGGATGGAATTCAGAACTTACCAGCCAAATTCCTAGCTTCTGTGGGTTTATGGAAGGGTGAGTATCTAAGAATGCCTCTATTGCTTTGATCATCCGGCAATATTGGGTATTACTGGTGTCATCTGGTGACGTTACACACGCTGGATCACCATTGATCCAGCGATATGATATAAAGATGATATAATCTGGAGCAAGGTTGGGTTTTATATCGTGATAGTTCTGTGTCAGGCCGTGGTTCGATCGTGGAAGTCTACCATTGTGCACGAAGTCCAGGTACCACACAAACTTGAGCCCGTCAAATATATTGATTCTCTCTTCGTTTGCTGTAAGTGACGTGGTATACACGCGTCGTAGATGCTGCAGTTGATTTGCATCATTGCTGTTTTCTAGAAGGACAGGCCGCAGACTTTCCTGGAACACCTCCCGATAGCACTTTCGAACTCGAGCCTCTCTTTGCTGCTGTAAGAGCTTGTCGTCTGCTTGCTCTCCAAGCTGTTGGCGAAGCCCATCAAGAACAACCTCTTCAGTCTGCTTGTCGCCGCAGAATACAGCGTAATCCAATGCACTATAGCCCTGCTCGTCGATAAGGTCCATGTCGACTCCAACCTCCACCAGTTCTTGTAAATATCCCAAATTCTCATTCGAAGGCTCTTTGCACAGTGCCATAGCGGGAGTACACGTCCCAATCGGATTGAACTGCCGTAACGCTTCCTCAAACTGCCCATTCAGATGCAAAGCGCGCCCATAGAAAAATCGGGACATTGCAACTACTGTAGGGTCTTTTATACTGAGGGCGGCTTTCACGGATTCTGAAGCCGTGGCAATCGCGTCTTTTGTGAGACCACAGGCAGTGTAGCAGAGTGACAGTCGAGACAGTCCAACCGTCTCCCAGATGATGGCTTGGTATTTCTTACCCGATCCCACAAAAGCCTTAATGGATCGAGCTAGCTGGATACGCTCCTTCAGCTGGTCAATGGCTAGAGGCAGTAAATCTCTCGAAAGCTGGTAGTTTACCATGCCCAAGTTCCCGATAGAACGGCACATGGCATGTTCTAGCTTTAGCTCCCTTGCCAGCTTATACTGAATCTCAAACTCTCGCTTCGCATCTTCAAGTCGATTCATATGGCGATAAACTACCCCCATCTCTCCATGAAGATCGACATGCAAAGGTGTTGAGCCAAGCATATTCAGCGCGTTTTTCAGATACTCCTCTGCCTTGTCATATCTTCCAAACTGTCTAAATGTATATCCTAGCTTCCCTAGCACGATATGCTTGTAGTTTGCTGACTCTGGCAAGCGCTCTGCCTGCCCACAAAGACTGAGAGCGTGGCTGAATGACCGCAATGCATGTTCCCACTCAGCACGCTGGGCATGTTTTCCTCCCTGCTCCATCAGTATTTCCCACAATCGAACCGCGTCTACCATGGTCGCTAGCGCTGCTGGTATGATGCCACCAGGATCGCGCAGTTGAGTGGAGGAGCCAAGATCCTTAGGACCCAACACTGGTGCGTCTTTCACAAACCCACGAGATGCGTCAAAGTAGAAGAGCGTGGCGTGCAGGGTATCAGGTAAAACTTCTGTGCGATGGAATGCAGCGGCCGGAATCGAGTAGCTCATGTTGCGCGTGTGAAGCTTTGAGCCCATAGCCGTCACTCGCACCAAATTTCCAGTATTCTCGACGGTAGATGATATCTGATGGATTTTATATGACTCACTGGGACTTGTTCCATCTTGCCAGACTAGCCTATATTCCGCATGGGTGGCTGCTGCATAATCTGTCGTCGGGTGAACATCGAATGTATGGTCCACCCCGGCACCAGCGAGGATCCAACTCTGTCCAAATGGCTGATGAGAATGAACCGCAAACACAGAAGACCCTCGCTGGCTATCGGGTAGCCACACATGAAGCCGAAAAAGCTCCTCAATATTGCCGTTATCCACTATGCTGCAGAGTGGAACAGATAGGAACCCTTGTGCGCTGCGGGATGCCCGGACATTAGAATCTCGAAACAGGTCACTGAGAAGTGCACCTCGTATCATGTTCCATACTATGGTTAAATCTGCGTCTGAGACGACCGCATGGCTAGAATTCTCTATCCTTCGACCGCTTTCGCGAAGAAGAGCAATTGCGAGGACAAGGTCTGCTACGTGTCTTATTAGGAGCTGGTTCTTCTCATTGCCACAAGAAAAATCCGAAACTATAGCAAGCCAATTACTGAGAGGAAGAGCCTGGGCAACATCAACATCGGTGCATCTGTTCACACTTTCCATTGGGACACCGCAGGCAAAACACCGAGTGAGTGGCTCATAGCTGCTCTCGTCTAATAATGTGGCCGCTGCAACTCCCCCGAGCACCCTCAAGAGCACCGAATTCGTAACCTTGCAATTTTCCATAGATAAAGCTGCCATGTTTAAGATCGATTGATCGATACTTCAGCTGTGAGTCTTACAATCAAGGTAAGCAGATATCTGTTAGTGTGTTCATGCGAACCCCGCATGAGGCTTACATTCCTTTCATTCATTGGTGGCTTTCGTAGTCTCCACCGGCTATATACAGTATATTGTTGATTGGCTGCGATATTTCTAGATCTAAATAGAAAGTTCATTTACCTTTTACATTGCAATTTTCTAGGCTGGTTTCTGAGCGCAATAGTGTTAGCCCTTCTGTACTGTATTGCCTATTTCTATAAGTGAGAAACTAAATTAATTCTTCGTTCAACCCCTTGTCGATACCCAAGTTTGAGACATCCTTCTTTATAACTAAACCAGAGCTGCTTTTCTCTTAATCTATTTATTAGTACTTCGAGAAGATTGATAGAAATCCAGACCAGCACCGGGTCCGTCGTACACTACTCCTTCGCCTCCAACGGGCCGGCTGGGCACGACGTTTCGCGCCCACAGACCTGTTCCACCTGCCAGGCCGCCATAACTGCCTTGTCCCAGCATTTGCGTGAGTGCCAGCAGCCCTGTCCCGAGTGGCAGGTGAACCATCAGCGCTTCGGGTCCGATGGGGAGGTGGATCGCAGTGACACCCGCTTCCTCTGGACCATGGCGCAGCGGGCAGGAGGGCTTCCCGTGCAGGGGGATCCCCCGGGCACCTTCCGGTCCAGCCTGGCCCAGACAATTGTCGCGGAAGTGCTCCAGTCTCGTACCAGTTAGCCACCGTCACTGGTTGGTGGGTTGACCGGCCTGTCACGTCACGAGAAGGCGGAACGGCGGTGGTCTGCCGTGACAGGACGCAGTGGTGCTCTGGATCTGACCAGCACGTGGCAGCGAGTGGCACAGATGCCGCTGGGCGGGGTACCCATGGGATGGGAACAAGCGGATCGATTGCTTCAGCTGACATTCAACATCGCATCACCTGCGGTCTTAGTGGGGATCAAGCGCCAGCTGTCACATTTGCGGGCCCGAGAGCACGATACGACGCGTCCCTTTGGTCGCAGCGCGGCGGGCGTGTTTGAGGCGGGCCTGTGGCACAAAAGCAATGAGCAATCGTCTCGGATTGGGCTTGCGTTGACCTGCTGGTATGTCCACGATCTGCGCCAGCAGCATAGCCAGAGGGGCTGCCCAGACCTGTTAGGCCAGACTGTCAGGGACATCATCCAGGGCCTCCCAGCGGACGCTCGGGATTATCGTCAGGTAGAGGAGAAGGTCAAGGAGTGGAGCAAGCGGGCATAGCCGTGGAAACAGCTCGCGCGTATCGCTGGGTCTCCTAACATTCTCTGCTTCCTTTCCCAAGGCGTGGGCTACTTCTCCGGCGAGGAGGGATCGTCCATGACGGACTACCGCATGCTGAAAAAGACCCAGTTTGAAGCCATGGAGGCAGTCCTGCAGCAGTTCCGGCCCCGGTTGCTGCAGAATATTCCCCCGGATTTCTTCGAGATCTTCCTGTACAACCGCCTGCCAGCAGCCCGGTTTGCGTTCGAACAATGGATGGACGAGGAGATGCTGCATGAGCCTCTTGATTCCAGCAAATTCGACCACGCTTTTGACCCGCAGCCAAGTTGACCTGCCCTTTGTAGCTCTAGCTTCAGATACTCGGTCAGTGTTAGAATGAGTGTCCTGTAGAGGAGCGTGGAACATCCCGCGCGACTCTGTGCGTTGATATGCTTATTGATCTGTGAGATACAGCCAATACTTTGGAATGTTGCAGCATTAATTACAATATCGTACTGTGCAGCGCCTTATAAGCCATGCCTGAATTTGAATTCTTCCACTATGAGTTTCCTGAATTCTAGACTGTTCATACCAGAATGCGGCATCCGGCATCTGGATCAATCTATACTAGCACGCGGTAGTAGAAATCTGAGCGGCACTCCCATGCATTCTAGATGTAGTGGTAGTGTGAGATAGCATGGCAGGGGATTGCAAGGTTGCTTGCTATCAGCCATGTGTGTGGGAATGGCCTTGGCATCCAGAGAGAGTGCGTGCCCTCATATGGGGCGTTGCCGCTGCATACCATCATATGGATTTACGGTTCTCGAGACGTTAGTTGTGGGACTGATCTACAAGAAAAGCGCAGCCTGGCTCCATTAGAGACAACGCCTCTCAAGAGATCCTTCGGGGTATATTTGTTCTTGCCGATGCCCACAAGCTAGGTACGCGGACGCCACGGTATAAAGATATCGTAACCCAGCTGCTTCGAGGAGTCAACAGGCCCATCTCGGCGTGTGTATCTTCCTAGAGCCTCGCTTGTACCTCCTGGTGTGCCCACATCTCAGCCAAGCTCCCTTTTGCACGATCCCAAGAACACCTACCCCCTCCTCAGACCAGCGTGCTGCTGCTGGACCTACCGGGTGAGCTCTTACTTTGTGTCATGGACCATCTGGAGCGGGCCAAGGACATCCATTCTCTGTGTCTCACCAATTCACATGTATATCGACAGCTGTTACCGGCGCTCTATCGCTTCAACATATGATTCCAAAACCGCTCGGCGCTGCCCTGGGCAGCGCGTTATGGTAAGCTGGAACTTATCCAGACGATGTGTGTTTACCGGGCCCGCGTCAATGTGTATCTCCATGGCTACACACCTCTTCATTTTGCTGCAATGTTCGGACAGGCACCCGTTGTGAGATGGCTGCTCTCGTACGACGGCATCGATGTCAACTGCCGCGGCGAGGGTTTGGGCTTGACCCCGCTTGGTGTGGCGGTGCGGAAGAAGGATGTAGAGGTTGTTCAGGTGTTGCTTTCAGACGCCCGTACGGATATCAACGCGGGAAGCAGGGACAACAAGACACCGCTGCTGGACGCTATCAAGCATCGGCACCTCGTCATTCTGCGATTGCTTCTGGCCGATGCGAGAATTGAGATGCATCCACAGGGCTAGTCAGCCTCGCCATTGCTGTACGCCATGCGCAAAGACTTCGGCAGCGGCGGTCGCGCGCTCCTAGCGCATGGCGACATTGACATCTCAGCACGAGACTGGAAGGACCGGACGGTTCTGCACTATGCTGTTCTGCACAACGACGACGGACTTGTGCAGCTCTTGCTTCAGAAGCAGGACCTTGATGTGAACACGCAGGATTGGCATGGTATGACCGCCCTGCACCGTGCCATCATCAAAGCCAATAGACGAATCGTCGCCCTGCTCTTGACACGCAGTGACCTTGACGTCTCGATTGCCGGCTACGATGGGCACTGGAAGATATACAAAGAATCGCCACCATTATCTGTGGCTGTTGCCCTCCGCAGGTACCACATCTGCAGGCTTCTGCTGGAAGCCCCTACGGATGCCGATGTGCGCACGGCCAGCGGGAATTCCCCCTTACATCTCGCCGCAGGCATGGCGGATCTTGATTTGCTCACGCTATTGCTCAACCAACCGGACATCAAGCTAAACAGCCGGAACGACGACGGGTTCACAGCTCTGCATGAAGCCACAACTCGCGGGTACCTGTCCGTTGCCAAGCTGCTCCTCGCTGCGCCAGGGGTGGATGCGAATGTGGGAGATACATGCGGGCAGACCGCACTCTGGTGGGCGACGAAGCGCTCTGACGAGATTCTGACAAAGCGACTGCTATGCGAAGACGACCTCGATCTTAATGTTGTAGGCCGGGATGGATCAACATCCCTCCATCATGCGGTCCAGTACCGGAACCGAACCATAGCACGGCTACTTCTCTGCGAGGAGAGACTGGATATCAATGTACCGGACATGACCGGTTGGACTCCACTTGTGTGGGCCGTGCATCAAGTGGACATTGACATGGTCAGACTTTTGCTTGCAAGAGACGATCTGCAGCTGGATCCAATCTTCGCGGGAAACGCATCGGCACTGGGCCTGGCAGCGGAACAAGGCCACACCAAGATTGTGATCTTATTCCTCGAGCACCGGGATCGCTTGGACATTAATCTCCCAACCCAGACAGGCGAGACCCCGCTATGCCGGGCCGCAGCAGCCGGGCATCATGATGTGGTCGATCTCCTCCTTCAAGATCCTCAGCTGGATGTCAACCGGGCGGACCTCATTGGACGCAGTCCGCTGTGCTGGGCGGTGTATGCAGGACATTTCAACATTGTGAGACGTTTGCTTCAGGACAGAAGAGTCGTGATTGAAGGGGATTACTTCCGGCGACCAGCACTGGCGGCCGCTCATGAGATGGGACATGCAGAAATTGCTGATCTTCTTAAAGCATATAGACACGGATGACAGGTGGTACCGGCATCCTGGTGAGCGTGTAATCTGATCGCTATCGGGCGACTCCTGATTACAGTACTACATGTTATCATTCGGAAACTTATGTTACATGACTGATGTTAGCCAGAGCACAATCACTTGGATGCAATACTCAGAGCATGTGTATGTTACTCGTAGAAGCCCCCGCCTAATCCAGTCAGACCTTATGATATAACCTTTTTCTTTTTCGTATCAGTATTTATCTCTACTGGACTAGGTAGAGCCAGCGTGCAGAACTCTATCTCGAAGTACAGGTACGGCTTTGCCGCTCTCAGTGAATAGTCCCAGAACGGACCGCAGCCATAATATATGCTGTACTGGTAGTAATCCTACACATCAATCAACTGAGCCTAGGGGAGGCAAATGGTTGATTGACAAACCGTCAAGTGAGCGTCAGGTGACCGGTCACGTAGGACGCTCACTCATGCTACTCATCATGTCTGAGCAACCGTGGCTAGGTAGAATCGGTACGAGGAGCAAGTCTTCGCTCCGTGCTTTCTGAACTATCACATTCAGTGCTAGTCGCAACACAGCTGCTTGCACTCGCTAATGCAGACGTCATGTGACTGTTTGAGATGCTGTATGATTCCTGAGGCTCCTGTATTCCCTTCAAAAATTGACTAGAGATAGTTGCTGGCATCACTTTCTGCTTCTCCGGTCTAAAGGAATTGACGTAATGACCCAGTAGTTGTACGGCGAATGTTCCCTTGACTCCCCCCATCATTGGCTGGAGGCGGTAAGCGATGGGTTTCTTTGCTGGAAGGAGTTAGCGTACTACGCAACGTGCGCTATTACATATCGAGCTTAGCGCACTGTCCAGATGCCCTAGTCTGCTACTGCAGCATGCGTCCAGTACTCCACCATGCCCAGAATCCCTTTCAGCTTTTGGAGATTTACAAACATTCTCTCATATCCATGCGAGATGATATTCAGCCCAACATATAGACGTTAAGCGTCGTGTGTCCGTTCAGTACAGTATCCACAACTTACTCTTTATAAGGGGCCAGCCGGTAACACGTGTACCGGGCCAGCTCATGAGTACATCAGTACTTGAACAACCGCGGTATTTTCATCCATTCGACTTTGCACCTTCTATATACTCCCATCCTCTGGGCTCGCCCGATTCAACCGTAACATAAGAGCTCAGCAATGAAGGCGGTCATAATCCCCAGAGATACAAAAGTGTATCGACCATCAACCCTACAGAACCACGATTCTGGTGGCCGTTTGCGGTTTATAGCCAGCCTGGACACCGCACAGGATGACCCTAAAATAGCAAGGCAGGCATACAGCGGCCGTTTCCTCAACCCAAGGCCTAGTGAGTCTATCTCGTACGCTGTTCCCTGATTTGACCGCAGGAATATGCTGACATGTGGTCAGACATATGTCGAACACTGCCGCAAATTTCGAGGCTTCACGGCTAGTATCTGGGACACCAAAACATGTGGAGTGTAATCCATCGTTCGGTATATATGTTAGAACGCCCGGCACATCCTGCTTGTTCGCAAGCGCTCTCGACCACGCAGAAAGACTGGAGTGCTTCGTGATCACGAGGCTGGTATCTAAGTATCTCCAAGCCCATTTCGGAAAGGACCACCACTATTGGCCTCCCAATGTCCGGCGCAAAACACCGCTTTATCTTAGTACGGAAGGTATGTATGTATATCACATGTTTGTGTTCTCGCCGAGACCAAGCTCTCTTACAGAGAGCGTGGCCTGTTTATTACGGTGACTTGATGTTGGACCTGGCTAATTGGTACAGAGAAGAAGCTAGTTCTGTTGCACTGGTTCCATAGAATCCCAGTTGAGTATCTGGTGAGCGCTCCTTTTAATCAGCATGCCACGTCACGACTGTCGTCAAGGATACTGGAACGGCTGGAGGCTGCCTGCCTTGATTGCTCATGTCGCATTCAGAACTAGGACCCATGTTATATAAGTATGAAATTTGTAATTGCCTATGGTACAGTATATTGTGTGCACGGCTTTCCTTTCTGTTAAGCATCCACGTCTTTCATCCTCTCAGGGGGAGACGTCGGTGATAGCATGTGTCGTAGAGTCGGCTCTTTTGCAAGAGCGGCAAGATAGGGAGGTGACAGTGTTCTGGACGCTCAGTGTTATTCCAGAATTAAAATGTATCTCTCTTGATGGCGGCTTGTAGATGTGGCAATGCAAGCAGCTCTTGAAAAGCCCCCTGGTTGGTATATCTCCGCTGACGCCTATAAGGTAAAGTATCATGCCTAACTCCCATATTTCTCATTCTAATTGCAACATGCGATCCGTCCATATTCACGGTCGATCAAGGCCAGTCTCGCATGATTCCTTGTTGACTCACTGAGCCGTTGGTCGTACCTGAAAGTCATAGACCAGAGCGAGATTTGTTGTCTATCTAATCTCCATGCCTTGACGGGAAGAGCAGACAGTAATTCACTTCTCGACGTGGTTGGTGTGAAGAATGAAATACGATCCACCACCTCTTCTGGAAGTTTCATGACGGGAAGGGCTGGCACTGTACCTCCAAGCGAATACCGCCAAGAAGGTCTCGCACGTTTGAGCTTGGAATGGAGCGGTTAAAGGAAAATAGGATCAGATATCCCACTTGTACGTATAAGCTCTGGTAGTACTACATAAGCCCATCAAGCTGAGTTGTATGTCATGAATAAAAGGGTACCATATCTTTAGTGTTTATTGTACTTCTTATTCGTGAGGCGGGGCCAAGGGATAGAATTGAAGGAGGCGATTCAGACACGCGATGAAAGGATTGCCCAGAGAGGTAAAAATGATAACCGCTGCGTTAAGCTGCACTCTCGGGTAGGTACGTCAATAGACTATTTCACCGGACTCTCAGGACTTGGGTCGTACTCCCCCAGCATATGGCTGGATGCTGGCCATGAAAAGGGTCTGCGTTGCCTTTCTAGTGGGGCCCGCCCGCAGAGAAAGTGTATTTATCGGTTAAACAATATATGTGACGTAGAGAGTGGCACGGAAAGACAACGTGTATTTTGGAATGTGCTTGTTATCCATTCTACTTCCTTTCATAGAGAGTTTCTTGATGGGAAAATGCGTAGATGGGCCCTGCCATCTGCCATCTGCCAACTGCTGACCACGGCGAGCAAAAGCTCGGATCAGGACCGAGTTCAGCAGTGGTCTATAGACTGGGGCCCCTTATGTAGTAGTGGCTGGTTTGTAAGTATCAGTGGTCACCTGGCTATAGTACTTGGTAACTTCCAATTGAACCATGGTCAATAATCTGTGAATGCTATATCCGGTCCCCCTTGTCTTTTCCTTAGTGTGTTTCGGTCGTCAAGCTGTAATTAGTGATAGTCGCATTATAGGCATTCGTTATCACCCGTAGGTGTTTCTGGGCAGTAGTTTCTCTTTGGTTTTTTTTGGTTTTTTTTGTTTTTTTTGTTTTTTTTTTTTTTTCCCCTTTTTTTTTTTTTTTTTTTTTTTTTTTTTTTAAAAAAAAAAATAAAAAGACGAAGACAACTATATGTTTTTTTTTTTTGTAGTTTTTTTTTTTTTTTTTTTTTTTTTTTTTTTTCCCCTTATGGACGGCCTTTTGCTACATGACGCCTGAGTCTCCGTGCGTTGCGCGGTATGATAGCCTTTTACAAAGCCTTCAAAGATGCCGTACCGACTTCCCCAAGGTCTTCTGAAGGTTTAAAACCGGGCCCTCTATAAGTGTATGGATAAAGCCGTCATATGAGAGCCTTACTAGGCTGTGTAAAGCAGACGGCTTGGCATGAGCGGATGCCAGTGTGAAGTCTGGCCGGCGTGGTAGCGACTATCTATTTTAAATGACTATACTGAATAGGCGAAAAGAGCGAATGCATATAGCCGTGTTCGGCCAAGCTTTGTCTCATATTTGAACAGCAACTACAAAAGGAAAAGCACTTTAAAAAAGTTCTTGTATTCCTGCCGACGTGTTTGTACGGGTCTTGTAATTCAAAATGTTCTCGAGGGCAGCAGAACTGGCCACTGGCTCCGGCAAATATGACACGATACTCCGTATTCGTCAATGAAATATAAACTGACTGAAAGAAGAGAAATGTGTAAGTATGCGTTGGGCTTGATAGATTGCTGAAAAGAGAGACAATTCCAGAAGTTATTGCTATGAGGTGCTGTAAGAGTCCGCAACACGACCGTTGCGAGTATAGGTGCTATTCACTAAAGGTTCAATCACATGTGGGACGGAAAACTGCAGCAATGAATAAGGCAAATAACAAGAACAGTGCCAGAATCTCTGTGACAGTCGTTTTCTCTTCCATTTCGGAGCAGGTGTGACATTGATGCGGTGGGGAGCCAAACGGGTTGATTATTTCGTTGTCGTTCAGCCGGGGGTCGCCAGCGAGAGAGTAGTATATCGGCATGTCTCTTTTCTCTTTTGCAAACCAGAGAGCAGACCGACCGTGATTATCCTTCAAATTGACATTTATTCCACAATGTTGCAGGAGCGGCTTGACCATTGCCAAATGTCCTTTGCATGCCGCTATGTGAAGTGCGGACCAACCGTTGTTGTCTTGTGCATTGGTATCAACCCTACCTCGTCGCAGGAGTAGCTCCACAACTCGCAGACGTCCTTCATCTGACGCTTCATGAAGCGCGGTGCACCCGTAAATGTCCTTCCTATTGACATCGGTGCCACGATGTTGCAGGAGCAGCTCGACAATTGGCAAACGTTCATTATATGCTGCTTCATGAAGAGCGGTTGACCCGTGTTTGTCCTGCGCATTTACATTGATTCCAGGAAGTTGCAGGAGCAGCTCCACAACTGGCAAATATCCTTTCCCTGCTGCTATGTGAAGTGCGAGGAACTTGTCGGTGTCTTGGCATGCAGCATCTGCTCCGGACGCAAGCAGCTTGCTAACGGCAACGCAAGGGCACTTGTAGGCTGCCCACATAAGAGGAGTATTTCCCGGTCTGGCATCAATGTCGGCATCATTGTCTCGAGAGAGCTGTGTAGCGGCTACCCGATGGTCTTCACAGGCAGCTAAGTGCGAGCATACATCAGGTGTAGAAGGATCCTGCATAAAATCATGGTCGCAGTTCTCTTGGCCCATTCTGGTAGCTGTAACGATGCAGACGAACAAAGAAGTATCTGACCAGGTCCTTGCCGCCAAGCCGATGAAGTGCAGGAGTTGTCATGTTTTATATCCACTGACGCTCTTATTCTGTTCCCGATGACGCTGTTCTTTAATCCCTTGAAAGCGACTTTTAGCGGTATGGTATGACCCGGTCACATTCCTGGATTACTCGATATAATATCGTTTCCCGTATAACCGGTTGCTCCAAGATGACGGACAATGCTCCTTGGAACGTCTGCTGGGCTCCTAAGAGACCACGTGGTAGTCCTCAGAGCACGGTCTCTTTTACATTGTACGTCTCTGGTCGGGAGAGGCCATTTGCCAAAAACGTCTCCGCCACTGAGCTACGACCCACCCTCTCTTCTCCACGAACATGTCTTGCGTCCCACAGTCAACCCAAAGAAGAGATAGGGAGAGGGCAGGGAAGATAGGAATGGGCAAAGTGTCTCAGCGGGACCTCGACCAAAGTTATCAACATCACCGCCAACATATAGCCAGTCCTGATGATGTTGTTGAGCACCATTACTCCATCCAAACGTGATCTGCTACACAATATATTTTCCAGAACGCTTCAGAACGCCCACACTTCGTTCCCATTAACCGCCGTTCGGCTAGTGTTTCAATTCTGAAATCTCTTCACACTGATGGAGGTAATCTCGTACAGTCTCCCGTATGTGGCCTCGAATAGCGTTGCCTGCAGAGGACTAATCCTCCTTGGTCGTCTATGGCTTGAACCAAGTCAATCAAGATGCTTCCCATAGCCAGCGTCCGGCCTCGCTCTTCAGAATAATTAGCAGGTAGCTTTCTGATTATTCCGAAAAGCGTCGAGTGAGAAAATACTCCTGTAATCGCGTGTGCCCTCGTAAAGATAATACCTTTGGAGCTCCCTAAGCCGGGTGCACTCATGTGCATATCCATTACCACGCATATAGCTACATAGAACATCTAGGACTGTATCAGGCCAGCTCTTCATACCGATCATCTCCAGTCTTGGAATCTTTTACAGACATACGGTAACAATCGTCTATAACATCGTCAAGACCTAGGCCGCAGTTGTCATGTCTGGCCTATGGGTTGGGTGTCTGCAGGAACAACTACACAAAAAGCTCACCAATCGACTCTACTTGCCATACCAAGTGCAATCAGTGATTTTACGGTACAAAGTGCTACACATAACCGTATATCAACTCGCTCAGATAGAAGATAACTGCAGCAATCCAGAATTGACTGGCAATCAACAGGGCACTTTCGTATAACTGACATCCTCAGTCGTTCCATAATGGTCTGTGAAGAGGCCAGAATAAACAAATCAAGACTCCTGCAGCTACTGAGGCGTCAAAAGCCAAACCCACTGATAAACCACGGCGTCCTTGTACAAGCAGCTTCACTCTTGCCTCGCCTTCCCCACGGCTAAACGGGAGTCAGTAAAACAGAGCCTGGCGCTGATTGATATGCGCGTAGCTTTAATCTACTATATATAATCTCCAGCGCAAAATATATTAGACCAACGTGTCCACCCGTCCAGTCCGAGGATCGTTCACCTTACTGTAACGGCCACTCGCTGGTTGAAGCCAGAGTAGGACTTGACACATACTCCAGGACAACCTGTCTTTTAGGTCTGGAAGGCCTTCAAGCTTTGTACCAGTCTAGTAGTATTTCATTTTACAGCTGTTCAGAGAAGATGCCTCGGTACGCCAGTAACTTCGGTCACTTGGGCTCCATTAGTGCGTTGTTACTTTCAATTGCGGTATTGGTATGTTTGGCAGTGGTGTTTGTAGGCTGCACATCTTCATCCTCTCCTCCGGGTCTATATTTCATGAAGGTGGGCCGATGTATTTCTTTCGCTCATGATGCACGTTTACAGCTCATAAAAGGTCAATTTAAGCGATTTTCCAAACCTCGGCGACCTCCGTCTTCGCCGCTCCGTCGACTTGTCCGGAGTCTCCTCAAGCATCACGGACGGGGTTTCAAATGTCGCCAGCAGTGTCGCAGATGGCATGGATAGTGCAGCTTCTGAAGCTTCTACTGCCGTTGAGGGTATCGCAACCAAGGCTTCTACTGCCGCCGGAACGGTTGTGAGTCAAGCGAGCGATGCGCTTCGGACCTTAGAAAAAGAACTCCAGTCAGAGCTCCCGGCGTATTACACCGTCGGCTTGTGGGGCTACTGCGAAGGCAACGATACTCAAGTCGTCTCCTGTTCCCGGCCAAGCATATCTTTCACGTTCAATATCTCCGGCATTCTGAATTCTGCTTCGACAGAGATCGATGAACTGGTTTCAAAAATCGACAATAAAGTCCTCACTGGATATCACGACGTATCGAGGGCGGTTATTTGGTTATATATCTCTGGCTTCGTCGCAGCGACCCTTACAGCACTTCTGGGTATTAGGAAGACGTTTTTTAATGGAGGAAATAAGCTGCTCCTTACTTTCTGCGTGGTATTTCTATTATCATTGGGGTCGGAAATACGAGAAAGGACTTGCTAACTGTTCCAGCTTTCCTTGGCCCTTATCATGTCTGCAACGATCGGCGTAAACGTCATATACCGTCTGAACACTTCCGGGATCAATACAGTTCTGGGCAGCTTTGGCGCTTCAGCCAGTCTTGGAACGCACATGCTAGCCGCTGCTTGGCTTGCATTCGCATTTTCCAGTAGTGCCTTGTTGATCTGGCTGATCCAGTCATATTGTTGTAGCTGATCAGGCACAATAGACTCAAAGTTAGCAGTCGGCGGATTCGCTCGAGCTAGAGGCATCCATAACAGGTGAAATCATAGTCTTTGCAGGCCAGCTCCTGCGTACAGTTATCGGTATGAGAGTGGCTAAGAATTCATAGAGTCAGCATATCCTCAACAAGGTCTCGATGGAGTAGCAGGAGTGGTGCAGTAGCACCAGTATGGAAGTATGTCATTACCGCATTACCTTGCACGGTTAACGAAAAATAGGTTCCATATTCTATAGACACTTGAGTTGCAAAAACGGTGGAATAGTCTACTCCCTTTCATACTCTATTCCGGAGCCACTAGTCCAGAATATGCTAGTACTTTGACTCCTAGCCAAAGAATGAGGAAACTATAGCTTTATAGAATAGCCGACTGTTACAGACCCCTGCTAGTTAACTACTAGTAAGGCGGAATCGCCAGGCAGAAAGCGCCGATAAGGGCAGCGCTCGGGCAATCGACAACTCTTACCTAGTATTTTTTATAGTAATCTTACAAGTATTCAGGGGGTCTGGGAATTTCTCCCAGATATAGTTTCTGATATTTTATATAAATATAATTTAACAGATTATCTCGCGGGGTTTGAGCGACAAGATTATAAGAATAAATATAATAAAATAGTATAAAGAATAGATTTATATCACGGGGTTTAAATGTAGAATTATATTTTATTAAAATATTATCACTAGCTATTCTATTCTCTACCCGTGAATAATATATTATTCATGGGTAGTCTATAGACCATGTGATATGCCACGCTAGCCCAAGCCTCGCGACGGGACTGATTCCAGTATGGGCATTCCTCGCGATATCAGAGTATCGCGAGGGTTGTAGGGATATAGATCCTTACAGAAGGCATCCCCATCAAAACTGGGCACGGCGATATGGTACGCACCTTCGAATGTAGGCGTGGGTTGCCTGTTCGGCAGTGTATTTTCCCGCTCTTAATTGTTCCAGAAGTGTAGGGATGCTATCAATGTCGGTAATATTCTGCGCAAGAGAATCGTCCAGACAGGAGCGCTCCTGGACGTTATCGACTCGGGGACCTCGTTCGTCCAGATTCGAAACCATATATGGTGTCAAGGACTTATCACGAAGAGTCCGTTTCTCTGCGACGACTTGCTCCCAATTTCCAATGCTACCCATAGTGATGGACATTGCACCAGGTATGCAGGGACTGCAAGAGAGAGTGCAGGGGCCAAGTTGCCAAGATGCGCTCTCATAAAATATATATATGCATTGCGGGGAGAATAGCGGAGCCAATTCCGGCGAATGATTCAGCTTACATTTTTCTACTGATTGATCGGGGAGTACGGGGCAATTGCGGCGTCGACCTACTCTCTATTACCGATGCTTAACCGCAAGGATCCCGACACGATATTACGCAGTACTCCCGTAAGTGTACTTTCTGGCGCACCTAAGATAGTCTAATTGGCTGAGCCAGAACATAGCGCCGCCGCTGACTCATCGGCTAAGATAGAGGAAGCAGATAATGAAAACATTTGCCGAATGCGAGGCATTTCTGAAGCGATGATCCTTCATGACTCCACCACTCGGGATCCATATTTCCTCCCCGCTGAGCAAATGGTGGACTATAGCGATCCAGTCAGTGCCACAAACGCTACTGTGGAGTCTCAGCAAAAGCATGGTAGGCATGATAACGACTAAGCAGGGGGCATTCTCTTGGTACTCTAGGCACTTATCTTCGTAGTTGGAGTATCCCTCACAGTAACTTCGAGGTGGACAGTGCGCCGTTCTCCTGCCTGTGGGCCCAAGATAAGGTTGCTTCCTGGGCTCCGTTGATACGAGCCTCTGGGCCACATCCTATCTACCCCACGGGGTATGAACCAAGCCCAAGATGATAAGGAGGGTACCTGTGGGCCGTGCCCACACCTATAAAGATGAGAGATATTCATTATTGTTCGTTGAAAAGGCTTGAGCACGGGGTCTCTTTGCTTTCACCTATCTTGTACCATACATCTCTGCCTGTTCTTTGTTCTACTACGAACTATCACTGTTAAGAGACCAACAATGGCATACGACAATGCCATATCGACCTCTGAATCAGGGGATCTAAAGATTAGTGGCTCGATCGATGGTGAAAATGAGCGCCCACCGACGCCAAATCAAGTCAACGCTTGGGTGGAGGATCCAAATCATCCTCGTAAGTGGCCAACATGGAAAAAGAATGAGCAGATTCTAATGGTGGCGTTTCACTGCATGGGAGCCACCTTTATGACTGCGGGCATTATACCTGCCTATGACGTTATGTCGGAGGAATATGAAGTCCCAGTTGAATCGGCCACCTATCTTACAGCAACTCAGGTATATTTCTCGATTCCTCGGTTTAATTCTGTACAACGCGTGGTTGCTCACACATATTACTATTAAAATTCTGCTCCTAGGAATTACTCCCGTCTTCTGGAAACACATTACCGCGATTTATGGCCGTTACCATGTCTTCCTTTTCGCTGTGTTCGGCTGCATGCTCTGTAACATTGGCGGAGCCTTCTGCACTTCCTACGGAACCCAAATGGCCACCCGAGTGATTGCGGCTATCTGTGTCAGCCCTCCCCTTGGTATAGGCAGTGGTGTGATTACAGACCTATGTGAGCCACATGAACGTGCGCAGAAAATTGGCTGGTGGGTTTTACTGCTCACACTAGGCACTCCGGCTGGTCCGCTTATTATGGGATTCGTGAGTGGACATCTCGGCTGGCACTGGGTGTTTTGGATTCTAGCCATCATAAATTTCGTACAGTTCATGCTGTACGTGCTGCTCGGCGACGAAACGATATATCCTGAGGAAGGTGTCCCTCAGACGAGGCCTGGGTCGCCGGGTTCCTTCTTCAACAAATTCATTCCTCGTCGGCTTGATCCACGACCTTTGACAGCCTACCACTTTATTGAACCCCTGCTTGCCTCGAGACATCCTCGGGTTATAATTCCTATAATTGCTCAAACAATCGTCTTCTGCTATGGGAATATTGCGCTTATCGTTGAGATGCCAATCGCCTTTGGGGATAAATTCCAGTTGGATGAACAGCAAGTTGGGCTGCAATTTATCGGTATCATTATCGGGTGTCTCATGGGCGAGCAGTTGGCTGGACCCACATTAGACTGGTTTCTCAGAGTTATTGACAGAAAAAAGGGCTCGCATCGTCCGGCAGATCGCCTCTGGTTGTCTTATATCGGCTTTAGTACCGTCATCTGCGGATTGCTGGTGTGGGGATTTCAACTTGACAATGCATCCTCCACGTGGCATGTCACACCTCTAGTTGGCGCTGCTATTGCCAGCTTTGGAAACCAGACGATTGCGACGATCCTAATGACATTTTCTGTCGATAGCCACAGGGAGCTTGCCACGGATATTGGCGTGTGTCTGAGTGTTTACCGCCAACTTCATGGATTTGTAAGTGCTACGTTCTACCAGGGATGGGGCATTGATACTGACGTCTGTGCCAGGTGGGTCCCTTCTATTTTCCGGCCAGGTTTGATACCCTGGAATTTGCTGGTGCAGCTGGCGTTATGTGCGCTATCATTTTTGCTGTTGCTGTGGTCCCTACAATTGCGATCCAGTTTATGTCGAGTCGCTGAGATGTCGTCGGTCTCTGATCCGGGTCTGGGCTTAATAGGAATCGGGTTTTGTTGATAAGGAGAGTGTTAGCTAGTGGCTGACTGAGGTTGTATATCCGAGCGCTCTCGTCTCCAGGGATAAGTCGGGGAAATTAAATAACAGGCCAGTTTATGCTTCACTGCTAGTGCAAGAACCGTGCAGTTTGGCATCTATAACATATAATTTGGGATTCCTTATGATCCATTATGCAGATCTATACTTACAGCTAATGCGATGTAGAGAGTGGATATGGTAGTATACTTCTGTAGGCTAGGAATAGCATCTCCAACATGATTACTCTGTATGATAAAATGTCCGCTAAACCCTACCCTCTATGCAAGTAAGAACACCCGTACGATCTATCCAAGTCTTATCCAAATCTACTTGGTACACCCACTGACCCAAACCACAGCATCAAACATCAAAACCGTAAATCCCACCCGATCTCAGGTCCCAGACGAGGCAGGATCTCAGCAACAGTGTTGACATCCTTGTCACCTCGTCCGCTAAGGTTGAGGACAATGTCCTGTTCGCCTTTCTTCATTGTCTTGGCAAATTCAATAGCACCATAGACAGCGTGAGAGGACTCTAGCGCGGGAATGATACCTTCGTACATTGCCAGAGCGCGGAAGCCAGCCAGGGCCTGGGAATCGGTGGCTGCAATAAATCGGGCCCTCCCACTGTCTTTCCAGGAGCTGAGTTCGGGTCCTACAGCTGGGTAGTCCATACCAGCCAAGACAGAGTGTGTCTCCGAAATCTGCCCATGTTCGTCCTGTAAGAGATAGGTGTATACTCCATGAAGGACTCCCTTACTGCCACCGGAGAGGGTTGCTGAATGGCGTGAGGTATCTAGGCCATCGCCACCGGCTTCCACACCCAGCATCTGGACATTTGGCTCGTCTATGAAAGGATAGAACATTCCTGATGCATTGCTGCCTCCCCCGACACAGGCCACAACAGCGTCAGGAAGTTTTCCAATAGCCTGTCGCATCTGTTCTTTCGTTTCCTGCCCAATGATGGACTGGAAGGTGCGCACGATAGTAGGGAAAGGGTGAGGGCCAACAACCGAACCGAGAATATAATGGGTGGTTTCAACATCTTTGACCCACGCACGCAATGCTTCATTCACTGCATCACGCAAGGTACGACTACCAGATGTCACTGGTACTACTTTAGCACTGAGAAGCTTCATCCGGAACACATTCAGCGCTTGACGACGAACATCCTCGGCGCCCATGTAGACAACACATTCCATTCCGAATCTGGCGCAGACCGTCGCAGTGGCCACGCCGTGCTGGCCCGCGCCCGTTTCGGCGATAATTCGTGTCTTTCCCAGTCGTCGAGCCAGTAGGATCTGTCCCAGGGCATTATTGATCTTGTGGCTCCCGGTGTGATTGAGATCTTCCCGTTTGATCCAGATATTCGCACCACCAGTCTTTTCAGTAAGATGTTGAGCAAAGTACAATCCACTCGGCCGACCCATATAAGGATAATAGGAGCGGTATTCTTCCCAGAAGGCCGGATCTTGCCGTACCGATTCAAAGGCCCGGTCTAATTCGGATAAACAGCCCATCAACGATTCGGACACGTATTGGCCACCAAATTCTCCAAATCGTGTGGATGCAACGGGATCCTGCTCGGCTGTGGGGTCCGTGGTGTCCGAATGCGAACCCTCTGAAGTCATCACTTGAGGCCTCGCCCTAGTCAGAGGGGGTTCTAACACAGTGACCTCACGAATGATCGCACCGTGCTCATCACGCTCGAGCTTCCGCCCGGTGATACCAGATAGGTACTTCCCGACGTATTCAGCAGCGCGACCGGGTGGCGCAGCGCCGATGGTACTGATGATCTGACTGCCAATGATACAGCCTTCAGTCAAGGCTTGTACGGATAGAAAGTGTTCTCGTGTACTGATGCCAAAGCCGAGAGCAATCGGTGTGTCGCGGGCATACGTGTGGATGCGGTCAAGAAAATCAGGAAGGTTGGCGCTTAGTGACTGGGAGGCACCAGTCACACCCATCCTCGAAACAGCATAGATAAACGAATCGGCTATGCTGCATAGGGCTTTCATGCGAGAAATAGACGTAGAGGGAGCAATGAGGGGGATATAAGAAAGCCTAGTAAACTTTAGCTCATAACTTGAAAGAGAGGCGAGCATGTACGCACCCATGCGTGGCAGAGAGTCTTCTGAACCGAACGGCTTCCTCAATGGGGAGGTCCACCAGGACGAACCCATGAACGCCCGCCTGCTTGCAGTCGTGCAGCAACTTCTCCTCGCCGTAGCGAATGACTGGATTATAGTACCCCATGAGCAGAACGGGTATCTTTAGTCCCCGTCGTCTTGCTTCTCGCACCATGTCCAATACCCCGGAGATGGTGACACCATTGGCGAGAGCGATCATATTGGCCTCTTGGATGATCGGGCCGTCCGCAATGGGGTCAGAAAACGGCATGCCCAGCTCAATCATGTCTATTCAGTCGTACGGCGTTAAATGTCATGCAAACGTGATTGGTCATGATATATTGATAGCTACTCACCTGCACCGCTGCTTTCGAGACTGAGTAGAATATCTGGGGTCTCTTCGACTGTCGGATACCCAGCGGTAACATAGGCCCCCAGAGCAGCACAGTTCTGATGCTTCGCCTTCGCGAAGGACTGCTTAATATGCTCCATGACAGGTACGCAGTAGGTTGTTCATGTGCAAGGAAGTGAAGGGTCCAAGTTAACAGTCAAGGAATCTCACTGACAAAGACAAACGACTGGAGTAGACATTGCCATAGGGTTTCCGAACTCATTCTTTTTATGTCTCCTCATCTCGAGTCGTGACTCATCGCTACACATTTACTTCGCCTTCCTTCGTCCCCGAAATGGCAACGGCATGAAACCATGGAATATAAGCCGGACTGCCGTTGTGGGTGGGGATATGCCCCGCTGACAAAGCGGACCGGGCGACTCACGCTTTACAGAGCAATTACAATATAAATACTCGGTATGCCGATCGCTCATCTATACCTAACCATACAATCCTACGAACGTACAACTTACAACATGGCCTCTTTCAAGTATCACGCACTTCCTGGCTTTGGAGAAGAGTGTCGCGAGAAATACGGGTTTAGCGATGCCTGCATCATCGGCAATCGGCTGGTCGTCACGGGACAGAGTAAGCAGTGTACCAGAATCATGTCTGAGGACCCAGGGCTAATCAGATTGCAAAGCGGGCATGAATCCTTTGACCAGAGTGACTTCTCCCAAAATTGAGGAGCAAATTGCGCAGGCCTTCAACAACATCAATGACCTGATCATCCACACCCTCGTTCAAGAAGGTCATGCCATTGAGGAGGACAGTACTGGCTGGGATTACGTGGTCAAGCTGCGCGCGTTCTTCGTGGGATTATCCGGCATGCGCGTGGAAGCACGGGAAAATATGGTCCACTACATCAAGAAGTGGTGTCCTCGCCATCAGCCGTTGTTCACCATGGTAGGAATCGAAAGCCTGCCTTTTCCCGAGCACCTTGTGGAGTTTGAAGTTGACGTATGGATTCCTTGATATGGTGCATTCTATGGCCCAATTGCGGTTTTAACCCCTTGTATTCCACGGAGAGTGCGGAATGGAGAGGGCCTTTTTGTACTGAATTACTACAATATTGCTTTCATTTTATGCCATATATTAGTCCTCTCAAATACATCGTAATAGTCCACTTATGTTGGCTGGTAACGTAAACCACAATCGCGCGAGCCACACAGTCAGGCGGGCCACTCTGTAATACTATACAAAAGATCCTTTTTAAACACCAGATATCTCAAGCATGAAGAGTCTAGGGGTGCTAAGTTTTGATATATAGTTTATAAGTAATATAGAGAAACCGCAGACTCTTTGAAAACCCGCTGTAAGTATAAAGTATATATAATAGCATTTTATATTACACTCATGTAAAAGAAAATAGTACTAGAAATCTAAAATAGAATGTAAAGTATTTAATCTTCTATATATATTCTATGTATCGCAAGTGAGAACTTCTCAAACACTGTATTGGCTGATATATAATACATTTAAAAAGCTATCTCTTAGATGGGATAGCAGGGTGGATCGCCTGACTGTGTGGCCGGCTCGACTGTTGGCTACGTTATATGTGGCTGTGGCTCGGTATATGCGTCTAGGCCATGAATATGAATGTTTTCAATCCTCTATGTTGAGTGTTGAATCCAAAAATTCAAAAAGTGGAGACTGGGGAAATAGTCTGTATGAAATTGGCAGAAGGAGGATCATGCCATGTAGTATGTGAACAACCCCAGTCTATAAAGTCTAGCCATACAAGAATCTACACATCCTTAACCCCTATCTACCAACGCACCCTATCCCCGTTATAATTTACAAACTGACCAGATGTGGTGGACTTTGTCGCTGCCTCAATCTGTAACGACGTCAGTAATCCGCAGCTAGTCATGATAGCCAACATCCTGCATACCTGGTTGGTGATCCCAAGAACAGTATCCTGGACGGTCACCGGGGCCTTCTCTAGCCCATTGGCTTGTGCCGCACGACTCCCCATGTCAGTCTGTACCATTCTACCCACCGGAAACAAAACGTTCTGCATCAGCATTTCTTGACTCATGAGTTATGGGAGTGCGAAAGTAAACCTACCCCGGATCAATTGGCAAAGCGATCAAGTACTGATTCTCCGCATCGATCTTCTTTATAAGATAGTTTCCAGCCACCTTCGACATTCCATACGCGGCGGTCAACGAAGGTATCTGTTCAATTTCATGGATACTCGCCAGGAGCGTAGAGATATAAGCAAACTTGGGAGTACTGGCTTTCTGCAGCAGCGGCGCAACGGCTCTGAACAGTCTAAGCAGTCCCAGTGTATTTACTTCAAAGTGAGACAGCACGTCGAAGTCGGTCATGCCTACTACCGGTCCGTAGTGGTTGCAAATGCCCGCATTAGCAATGACAATATCTATATGCCCAACACTGTGCTGCATCTGGATCTCCGATACAGCCTCTATCGCGCCCTGTGGGCTATCAGAGCTCAGCGGCACGACAATCAGGCGAGAGCCTTCGCCCTTTGGCAGCTCATTGAGATCTTTCGCATTCGCAGAGGAGACGTTCCGGGCAGTACCGATAACAGTTGTGTCTGGCTGGGCAAGATAATGTGCCACAAGGCCCTTTCCGATGCCTGTAAGTTGAGTCAGCCAAGGAATGCACTATACTGCGAGGAGTCTCCGCTCACCTCGATTGGCCCCGGTGACGAGGATAACACGGCTCATTGTAAAATATGTGCAATGGTAGTATTGCTCACAGATTCGCAACGTCAGTACTTGGTGAATCGCCGGACTCGGGAAGTCATTAGTGTCATCGGTTCTCGCTGTCCGAGATGTCCGAATTTATATTGTGATAGAGACTGTTCCCACAGGGGGGGGGGAGGAGTCGACCCATTAAGTGCCTCACCTCGGGTTCGGCATCTCCGGATCGGAACCGAGTAAAGATAGAACGGGTGGGGTTGGCGAAGGGTTCAGCAATCTCTTCCCGGACGATGCAGTGGCTCGGAGTCTAATTATGACGGATACGTTGGTTATCCTAGGGGCCTTCGCGCGATACAAATGATCAGAACTCAAAGTCTGTCGGACGGGACGACGGTATCAGATGTCACTAGTTTACGGGTTACAGCTGAGCGTGGTTCGAAATTAGCTCGTCGTGGTTCGAAAAATACGCTAATATTCTGCCACCGCCCTCAAACCATAATAAGGTTTTTCTGAGCATATGCTCAGCGTGGTTTGAATCTAATTTTTCAAACCATAATCACCTGGTTTAAAGAGATCACCTGATCAGAAGTCTTGGCATTCTAAAATAAATTTTTAGCATATACAGAATTAAGATATAATAGAGATAAAATAATAAATCTTTAATTATTTTCTAATTAGATAGTCAATAATACTGTCTGGCTGTATATAACCCTAAGAAATATAATTAAGGATATAATAGAGATTTACTTAATATACTCTATAATTATTATATTATAATTAGTTATCAGGATCTTAAGATATATATCTCTTTTAAATATATCTATAAAATAATCTTCTATATTTATTTATTCTCTTCTCTCTTTTATCTCTATTTCTTATAAGTATATACAGAGTATATCTCTCTTTTTTCTTTTTTATGCTATTTTAGTATATATTAATTAAGATACTGAAATAGCTAATTAGTATAGCTATCTTTAAGTATTATTCTTTATCTTAGCTTATACTCTATATATACTAAAGATAGTTTATACTGTTACAGACTTTAATAATCCCCAGGTCCAAGAGACTGCTAATCTCTTTACTATCAGGAGATAGCACTATGGTTAGTATCTCCTTAGTATATTATACCCTGATATTAAGTGTATATAGATTCTGTTTCTTATATTAATATAGACTAGACTCCTCCTGAAAGTAAGTAGCTTCTAAGTATCAGTATAGTATATATTAATCTTATATCAGGAATTATTATTCCTGAAATTAATAGCCAGGCTCCTAATCCCAGAGAGAGATTCAGTAGAATTAATAGAAAGATATATATATTATACTAGTATATATAAAGTATATACTAACTATAAGTCTAGTTATAATATTATAGTTAATAGTGATCAGATATATAGCTGTTATTTCTTAAGTATAATTACAGTATAGATTTAGATTCAGAACTATATTTATACTATATATACTAATTATATCTAGTACTGCTATTATCTTTACTAGTCCTATCCTGGAGTCTATTAATACTACTTTAGTTAATATAGAGCATATACTTATACTATACAGCTGCTAATCTAAATACTGCTAATATCAGTAACACTAAACTAATAGCTGGTTAGAAGTAAGTAATTATAGTATAGAAATTATATATAATATATACTAACTCTAAGCTAGTGCTCTTAAGTATTAGATTCTGGAATAGAGTTAGAGAAGAGCTAGATATCTCTATAAGTCTAGATTAGTTTAAGTATACTATTAAGTCTATATATTATATATACTAATAATATATAGCTGTAGCCTTCTTAATAGTCTTATTAATAAATATACAGATACTTATAAACAGATTATATAAGTAATTATATTAATATATCTTTTATATATACTGAATATATTTTAGCTATATTAATACTTTCTTCTATACTATATTTAAAGACTGCTTTTACTATAATCCAGTAAGTATTTATCTAGTATATCTCTAGTATATACTAACTAGCAGTAGATTATACTTTCTCTATTATTTAATTATTATAAGAGAAATATTAGTATTAGTCTACTTTATATTAGATATATACTAATCTTATAGTGTAGTCTTATCTCTCCTAGTACTTCTGAGCCTGAGCCTAAGCCTGCTTTCTCAGTTAAGAAGATAGATAAGCAGTTTTATCTAAGTTTTAACTCTATATATACTAACTATACTATAGCTACTAGAGATAATTATAAAGATAAGAATAGAATATCTGCTAAAAGAGCTATATAGTATAATTATATATAGATAATATCTATATTAGCTATATACTACTACTAGGCTATATATATATATAGAATAATAAAGGATTTTATCAGGAAAAATAAATTATATAAACTTTAAAATTTAGTATAAGTAGATTCTAGATAAAATTATTATCTAAAAAACTTACTATATAATTAAAAATATAAAATAGATTTTTTTTCTCTTTTCTAGTTAAACTCTTATTTAAGTATTTTAATTTTTTTAATTATTTTTCTTTCTTTTTTCTTCTACTTCAGTATTTTTAATCTCTGGCTTAGACTTTCTATATACTCAGTATATATCCTGTTTTTAATAATCTCTATAGATTTCTTATATTAATATCTTTTGGATACTAGTACTGGCAGAGATAATATACTACTGCTATCTAAATATACTAAGCTAGGATATTATATATATTCAGTAATTCACCTTTAGGGGCCGCCGTATCTGGAAACGGCCTCGCCCAACCCGGAAATGCCGCCCCCGACCGCCCGACCCCTCGCCGCTATAAATCCGATGGCCGCCCGCCCTCGTAACGGTAATGTTTAGTTTTCTCATTCAATCTTACGCCCCGTCTCAGTTCGCCGCAGCCTCCCACAGCGTCACTTCCCTGCGGACATTGCGCGCAATTTCCTCAAAGCACATGTTTGGAACAGGGTTATTTTCGGCTCAGCTCACTTTTTGTGAGTGTCCCCCTTATTCAAAGGGCTACGTTACTGACAGTGGCTTCTCAGTCACAACATTTTGCTCACATTTTGACTATCAACTTTAGCTTTCTTCCGCAGCGAGTATACAACTGTACTAGCACAACCCCTCCACCAAAAGTTGATTGGGGTTCTCACTTTGCCCGCTAGCTCTGTTAGCTTGCGTGGCAATGATTCCAGAAGCCTGGCTCGCCAGGCCTTTGCAGGGATATTCCCTCATTGCCCACTATCGTTCAGCTGGAGCTGGAAGGCAACAGCCTCATCCCCCTTTCTCGTGGAACACGGACGGATGACGTGTACGCTGCTGCCTTCTGCTTATAGCCCAGTTAGATGTGATTGGGTTCAATGCTGTTGGACCCATAGGCAAAGGGGGAAATATTGTCATGCGCAAGTGTTCGGTGTTTCGAAATCTTCAGATTAAAGGCTATGACATCCGTGATAGCCATTCTAGATCGCGCCGAAGTGGAACCTGCTATCCCGTGTTGATGGGGAGAGACATTGAAATGATCATGTGGGTTGTCAGCGTTGCATCCCGTTATCAGGTGTAGGATGAAGCCTGACCTCGTCGCCCATTTAGGTAAATGTTCGATGTTCAGTGATTGGCGTCGACCTATTAGCTGATACTCAGCATTTTCCTCTTTTGTGGACCCAAGCTGTCCTGACACAATAGTACAAAAGGCCTATCCCTTGTCCTGCAAGTATTATTGGTTTTTGCTCCACTTGTGACCATTCCTTTCTTGTCGACTCTGGAAAGTCTTCTTTGAGCCAATGCCGTGGTCAATGCTGAGCATTTCTATTTTCGACAATATCAGCGAGCAGGTAGTCTGGTAAATGAGGCAGTGAGCGATATCTAAGCGTCAAGCTTAATTCGGCAATCCCGGTTAGCATACTTTTCCCTTCGCAACGGCTTGCCTAGTCTACTGTTTTGCCACTTTTCGGAATTGGACGGTCTTGTGAGTCCCTTTAGGAGGGTTTCTCCAAATCTCAGTTGGCCAAATGAGGCGCCGTCATTAGCCCCGTCGAGATAGGCCGGCAGCCGCGTTTACCGTCCTTATCCTACTGGACTAGATGGTGGTGTGCTTCGGAGGTGTAATGACGGCTAGGGCCATTCCTCTGCCAACAATTGTGATGGGTCCGAACAATGGTGAGCTTGCTTCTGCATGGTATAGGAGACATAAATAGCCCGACCGGAGACCTGTCCTTCCGCTCCTGATCCTCCAACATTGTGTATCCTGTTGCATTGCCTGTTTACTTAGGTCATATTCCATATAATCAATCCTGAACATGAGTACCTTTCTTTTCTATAAGCCAAATTCCAACCCAGGTCGCTACTCCAGAAAGGAGCGTTTCAGTTTACGCCATACTGCGCTATCAGACAATGCGTTGAACGATGGGTCAAATCTCGCTATGAAGAAACCAACCTACCCTGAACCTGCGTGTCCCAGTGTTGGCAATGAGCTTGACCTGAGCATTCGCAACTTGCACTGCAGTATGTGTGCACCGCTAGAAGGATCTTAGATTTGAGATGATTTCATTGACATTAATGATAGCTCAGTCAATATCTACATGTGCGGAAACCCTGCCACAAACTTCAGGTGAACAGGATGCTTGCAGAACATCTATTGATTATGATCTGGATTCGCTGCACAGCCTCTTCTCCGCACCGGATACAGACTCGGAAAGCAATATCGGTGTAGCCGAGTCAGATGAAGTACATCCTGCAGGATTGGGGTTAGCCTCTATCAAAGATATATCTCCTAGCGAATCCGGTTATAGTGCACAGATTTCCAAAGGCGATGCCCCCCATACAATAGATTTTGGATCTCCCAATTCTCTACAAAGGAATTGCCTCGAACAGGGGAGCTGGGTTGGCCGTGACTCTTGCATAGCCTCTGAACCCTCTGATCCCATGCCCGCCTTAGCCTCCCACTCCGCAAATGTCTCACCCTCACCAATCCTACAGCCCATGTACGGCTCCTCTATCGAGTTAACATCTTCTCTCGCGCTTAATGAGCATCTGGAACGGGCCGAGGATCTTGTACCGAAATCGGGCGGCGATATACTCGGCGCGGAAACCTCTAGTGACAAGACATCTCCAAAGACAAGTTATTTGGAAGCTCAGGATGATATTTCCCTTCCTCATAGTAAGTGCCAGGACTATAGCTTCATGAACTTAGTATTGATAACTATAAACAGATGGAGAGACACATGGAACAAGTAGTGCCGATCTTGTTCCAGACCCTCCCCAAAGCGGGACAGTTGCTCCTGCTCCCTTTTTTGTGGAGGAACGCAATCTGTCAACTGAAGGAAGCTCCAGACCAGCACCGCAGGCTAGCTCCGGTTCACCTGATATGTTTGGTCCATCTCTTTGGCAAGAGAAACAGCCTCATGATGGCTCGTGTCACCTTGACATTGATTGCATTGACCCCACAGACTGCATTGCTATTCCCGAGTTGGATAAATCAATTATTGAGAATAGACCCGGACCCTCTGGCCTCACCAATACCGCGGCTTCGCAGCGGTGTATAGACATGGAGGTGCAAGACATGCCGCATAATCCTGAAGAGGCACCGAACGGCGTTGAGAAGACGTTGAGTACAGCTGCTTCAACGGACCCTTACGAACCTGATACCCAGACACAGCCAAGCCAGCAGGCATGTTTTGTTCGTGATGCCAGTGATTTTCCTGCCGATCCCACGGAACTGCCCTTGAGCAGCGTTCAAGGTCCGCGGAAGTACTATGAATTCTCTCATGTAGAGATCCGGAACCCTCGCCCTTCAAAGATGGTCAGCCCTTCTGTTGAGACTCAGAGAGATACTGTTGCCAGTCCAGTTTCGAGCTGCCACCATCTCCCGACCACTGAAGGGCCGTGGCATTTGAATGGAACGATTCTTTCCATCGACCTCCGGCATGCTGACTTTCCTACCCGCTTCGGCAAGTCCACCTTTCGTGTGTTTGGTGGCCAAGTTATCCAACTTCTTACGCTTGTTCACGGACCCATCAAAGCGTCACCTCCAAAGACTGTTCCTGGTGCAAAGATTAGCACAAAGAAACGGAAACTTAACCGTCCTGTCCCGTCTGCTGGCCCCCTTTCATCTGAACAGAAGCAATGCCTTCTGCGGTTAAGGGAGGAGGGTTATACATGGAATGAGATCGCGGCCAGGTTTCCAGGAAGAAAAAAAGGCACGCTTCAAGCTACCTATTACACAACATTGAAGAAGCTGCACCCCTCATCTTGTCTACCCCAGCAGCGCTCCAGACGATTTCCAACGGAGTCCCGATGGTCCCATAGCCCATCACAGAGGCTTGGACATACACGATATAGTCTGAGGTCAAGGGGGAGTGCGGTAAATTAACAAGTATTGGCCGATGGCTCATCCTTCAAGACGAAGCCGGTCACCCGATATTGGTGGTAGCTGTTGCAACATAATAACAGACCAAAACCACGATCCAGTAGACGTTGTGCGTCTTCTGTACTGGTGACCTACCTTGTTTTATCTGGCGGTTCTCGGTATATCATGCTCATAAGAGAGGTGAGGAAGCTGGTCTGGGGCATCAGAATGATCGACAAACGTATGAGACTCTAAGATCACCAAGCCTATGCTTCGCTGCTCTGCCTGACCCATCCAGTTCATGCTCTTTTTTGCTTATTAGCATCTTGTATATAGTTTAGCGGCCTCCATTGTACAAAAGCGATCATTTACATGGACTTGTCACATCATCTTGCCAGCGCTGCAGCGTTATGCTCAGATTATGCGAATTATACAACATTTGTACTGTCGGATCAAGGTATGCATCAAATAAATTCCACGCGATAAGTTTACTTGCCGTTCACGCAAAATGGTCTGGATATCCTATATGTGTTTTCCCACTTTGTATTTCTGCCTCGGGTTGTCCGCTACGGTGGGCCATAGATAAGAATTGGATATTGCGGAGTGGCCGCTATGGCCTACCGTAGGGCCGCCTTTGGCGAGCACGGATGTAATGAAATGGTTCTTTTCTCGGGTAGAATTTCTATTTGGGCCCGGCTGTTCGGAGTTAGTGTTTATCCCGGCCCTTACGTGTTAGTTCCCAAACACGCCTCCTACGTTTTCCCAATCGGGAACTGCTGCCTATCACCGCCGCCGCTTGTACCTTGGTCTTAAGGCCCAGTACATTGGCCAATCAACTTGTAGAGCACCTTTCAATTCCCAATTACGTCATTTCCTGTAGACGCCGCCTTTCCAGTAAAAACATCTGACCTCTCTGTCTCTAAGAGATGGAAGAGGCATCTATTCTTAAGAGATTGTCTAAGCTGATTTGAGTCATCCTTCATCCTGGAAATTCATCAATGGCGTACCAGTTTATGCTCGCCGACACTGCGAATTATCAAGGTCATTTGACCGTGCGGTACTGAGCAATTCAAGTTCACCTGTACAAGGGGACAAAGAAACCATGATGCACAATCACCATTAATTAACTGAACTAATTTACAAACAAGCCCAACCCCGAATGGCGACGCTCGCGGATTAATAAAAAGAAAAGCATACCCTTGAAGGGGGAGGGAAAGATCCTCGAGATACTCAGAGGACTGTGTCGGGGTCTATTTCTCATACTTCTCCCTAGGCAGTATCCTATTCACCCCGAAGACTACGAAGCGCGGCCTGCACGCATTCGAGAGCTTCCTTCAGTGCATCCTCCGCAGTAGTCAGGCAAGCGATACCGGAACAGATTGAACTATGCAGCTCATCAGGACGGATGCGGGCACCAGGCGGATCCCGAAGAGGCCCCTCGAGGTGGAAGAAGTGCATGGAGTTATCAAGACATGCGCGAGTTTCATTGACATGCTCAGAGGTCTCACGGAGAAGGGCTTCAATGACCGCTACAATGGAATCAAAAGCATTAGACAAAGAGGATCACCAGGAAGGATTAGCACGAGTACTCACTATCCACAAGACAGCCAGGAGCGGACAGCTCCGGACCAGTCAGATCAATAACCTCGCGACGGTCCATCTTACAGAAAAGGCTAGGCCAAACTACAAGGTTAGTATCTTCACTAAGTCTCTGTCAAGGCAAGATATCAGGCTGAGACATGCCAAGCTGGCTAGATAGTCACAGGGAGGGACAACTCAGTCTGCTTAGATATGAAAAGATAACGTTGATAAAAGGCTGATGGTTGTCGAGATAGATGCTAGTAGATCTAGAGATAAAAATATGACCACAAGGAGAAAAAAAGGCCTGCTTTTAACCCTCGCTTACAGTAGTAACACTGGGAACTCGCGGCCAGCGGAAGCGAGATAACTTGTGACCATGGCAGTTCATTCACTGATCCAAAATTCGCCAATGAGATCGCTCAATGCCACCCGCTGATGCGATGCCCAAGCCCACCGACACTGCCTAAACCACATGACAGACTGACATCTAACCATTCGCTTCTTTGGCATGGATGCCAAAGAATACAGGACCTTATACCAACAATAAGTGCAACATGTCACTTTGCCATTGAGGGGGTAGACCAAAACTGCATAGAAGGGATCTCGCCCCCTCGACTGGAGTCCAGTTCGTAGCCAACCGTTCTCTTTTCAGATACTCGCATATTCCAAAACCCCCTTTCCAGCCTTTAACGTGTGCCTGATAATGACGACTGCCCCATCTCCGTTGATCTTAATGACGACAGTGTCGAACTATCCAATAGCACCGGTGGCGATACTATCCCAGGAACCCCAAGTCATCGCGCGCAGATTCCTACGTGCTCTGGCAAGAAGGACACTACTCATGTGAATCGAAGCTTCGGAGACTTTGAATCAATGTCCATGGATGGCGATAGAGCTCAGACAGCGCGCTCCGAAACTGCTGAATGCGTAAACCCGTCTTGCAAGTCCCAGGGCAAATAAAAGACGAGCAGGTTCCGAAACGCCACATGTGTCACAGAAGCTGAAGAGAGCTAGGCAGATGTAGATCACCTAGCAAGATCCTTTCCAAAGCGGGCCTTGTTCCAAGTTAGAGTCGCGCCAAGGCATACGATCCTCGTAGAATTTCATTTGTAGCCCGCACGGAGTCGCTTTCGTCTGTGTTCCTCTGCTCTGCACAAGAGCTTCTCGCGTAATCTCATTCGCTTTTTTGTCGGTCGGACATCTAATTTCGAATGATGGAAGTCGATGATCAAAACCCGACCTAGCTCAGTATTCCACAGGAGATTATCCGGCCGAAGATCCTGATGCAAAACCCCCAATGAACGAATTTTCTTCTGAGACCGCAAAATTTCACGCCTGATCGCCTTGGTATGATTTATCTTACTAATGGGCTCACCACCCCAAGCCATGAGTAGCATATGGTGGATCTGTCCAGCCCCATGTAGAAAGTAGATCTTGGCCAGGTCGATTGCACCGAGGAAAACAGGGACTGCAGACCCTTGTACTTGCCAAAGTATACAGTAAATATCCGCTTCACGTTTTACCTTGTTCCAGAGATAGGCCGTAGTCCCTTTACCGACAACCGTATACCCATATGTAGTGCAGGTGATCTTGAAGGGCGCTCCAGATGCCCCACAGCCTCCTATCGGCATGCAGTCGCGATCAAGATTTTCATCCAGCTGCTGTTTAATCTGCTGAACCAAGCTCTTGGCGTCGATCAGGTGTCGGCTGCTGGTTCTACCCTGCTGATGGAGCATAATATTTGGGCAATCATCATCTAGCTGGCCTCCTTGTTGTAGGCCAAGTAGGCATCGCTGGGTACAAAATTGAGCGCTGTGTTGATACCGACCGCTTTCATTATGTCGGGACCCCGTCTGACGTGCTGATCGTTGCACCGATGGAGATAATGGAGATGATGGAGACGATGTGACCTGGCTGAAGCCACGCTTCCGCCCACCGGGAGCAGGGTCCGTATCGGAATCAGGTGAATTGTCAGGGTCTATCGTATTTGGCGCACACTGAGCTCGAGACCGTGTCGGCATTCCACGGCGCTGTGTAGAAGATCCAACAGGCGAGGACGACAGGAGATACTCCGAGATAGTGCGCGCGGAGCTACCAGAGGGACTATATTCCGAGCCCAGTGGGTTCTGTCATAATTCTCTTTCCGGGATTTGGGAGCGAGTGTGATCAAAACTTGTCTTCCAGAGAGGTAGCTGTGCCTGTGCATTATTTCGCCATACCTGGTCGCGAAATCGCGCGCTGAAGCTCATTAGACACAGACACAAAACCCGTGCAATGGCCGTCAATGGCTGCTCGAAGCTGCAGTTATCATCAGGATCGATCTCCATGTTTGGCTCACATAGATGGTAATATAGGGTGCTCGGTTCATCGTAAGGGACGTGTAGCAGAACCAACGCAAATCCATTAGTCAAATAGGAGAACTTGAGCCCTTCCTGAATCATTACATGGTACTCTTGGGTCACAGCGGATCCTGTCAGCCGGGCTGCATTATATTTCAACTTTGTGGGCTCTTCAGTGGGGACGGAATCAGGCTGGACTATCTCTTCCCAAAAATTCATCGGTTGCAGTCCTGCATAAAGGTTCTCAACGGATAGCTTATGAGGTGGCTTATACTCAACCGTTGTCAAGAGGGTACTGTTATCTCCATCGACTCGGTGAATGCAGAACTGATCTGGTCGGGAACGCCGGGAACTTGACATCCCGTCCAATTGAGAGTTGTTGGCTTCGATGGGATTGAGAGCGTTTGTATGATTGTCAAACCAGACTTCATCACCCAGGCCAAATTCATCTCAAGCAGCCGGTATCTTGCAGAGCTCAGTGATAATGTCATGAACATGGTCCTCCACGCCAAATTGTTCATAGCTCTCTCGATCTTGTTCACTGCTTAGTGCCCTTTTATTAAAACGTTTTCCAAAACCTTCCAGCTCAAGACGTGGCGGGAACAGCTGTGCCGCAGCCTCCCCTGGAGGTGCGAGATAGGTGCAAACAGAACGGAAAAAACCTCCTATTGCCTAGTGGCACAGTCTTCCCAAGGCAGAAGTTGTAACGGACAGCATTTCCCAGTGGGCGGCGGGATTTTTCCTGTTGTGGATCGGGACGGAGTTGCGGCTCGTAAAGGCAGCGAGAAAAGGGTATGGCAGTGACGAAGAAGTTCTCGAAAGGTCGTATGTCGCGTTCGTTCCTCCACTTCCCTCCTCAGCTCTGCTTCCCACCTTCTTTCTTCCTCTGCCTTTCGCTGGTTTTCCTCTGCTTGTTTTTGTTCTTCCTCTGCCTTACGTTGGCTTTCCTCCGCCTGTCCCCTTAACTTCGCTTCCCGCTGTCGCTCTTCCTCTTGCCTTTTTCCGTTCTTGCTCCGCCTCTAAGAAGAGCGCCTTGTAATCCGGTGAGCTGTTGCTAGCCATATACTCTATGTGGATGTGGAGTTGGGGGTGATTAAAGAAGCTTCATTTTAATAGAGTCAAGGGGAGGAGAACGGACAAGCTGAAAAGAGATGGGTTGTACGTGTTTGTGTCAGCTGACCATGAATTCGGCTAATGTTTTCTTGCATAAAAATAAGCCTGCCCATTGGACCTGTTAAGGCTTCCTCGAACTTGTAATGTTAATTAATGAAGAAAACATATGATTCCCACATTTAGAATCCAGAGAAAATCCCCGGGGACCAAAGCTCTACGGTCTTCTTTTCTGGTCAACACTCATGTATTTGAACAATCCTGATCCTCGGGTCGCCACGGGATTGATTGCTCCATCCGCTAATTATAATGCTAAACTTATTTCGGATGGGGTTGTGGCCCACCCAATCAGCAAGAAAACGTCTATTATTAAGTTTCCTCATGATTCGGAATATTTCTGTATGTAGTTCCATAACTTATTAACTAGTTAGTTAGATAACTAGTTAAATATTATTGTGTTAGTCAGCTAATGCCAAGTCTTTGCCAACAATAGTATGACAATTCAACTGTTAGCTTTAATAGTGAAAGTTATCGAATTTCGCAGTAAATAAGCTTACTGCCAGCAACTGATCTGATACTGTTTGCACTGGTGTTTTTGTATTAGACATATTTTAGAGCCGAAAATATTAATTACTTCATGTGGGCGACTTAAGAACTATACGCAGCAACTATCGCGAGTTGGGCACCGGGGTATATTGTTCTATTTTGCCCCACCTGGATCACCCCTCCTTCCCGCCGAAGTTATCTTTTTGAGGGACTCAAATTGACAATTAACCTCGCACTTCTTTCGCCTACAAGCCCACCCAATCGAGGCCAACTTTCACACACATCCTAGTGCTATTTTTTCTTCACTTTGCACTGTTGTCGATAAGCTAATCGACAATGACAGGAAATCTTGACTACGAAATCATACGTGGAGCTATTCCCAAAGTACTGGCCCAGAGGACTGCGGATGCGCTGCAAAAACAACCTAAACATCCACGGGAGAAGTACGACGCTTTCGAAATACCTCCAGTATGCTCTGAAGTTCGAGATACATTTCTTAATGTAATTAAAGGAACATAACATCCATGAACTGCTACTAATCAGCAATAGAACGCAGAAAAACATGTTCTCTCCCGGATATGCCACCCAAAACCAGTTCCTTCGCAGCCTGACCACATTTTTGCTGGCATATTCCGCGAGACTGTCGCCGATCCGAAAAAGCTGAAAACAGCAGAGAAGGGTGAAATATATGTCACAATCGCTCTTACACCACTCTCCCCGGCAAACGGTTGGTACACATTCTACCGAGGCGCAAGAGCAAATCAATCCGCTCCGACTATTGAAACTCCGAAAGATGCTCTTAATCTTGATATTGGGGATGCCGTGGTATGGAGAGGTGACCTAATTTATATACATTCTTCGGGTGGTGGTGGCATGTTTCAGACAATCGTTTACCAGATAGATTAATGGCCTTGACGGAGATATGACGAATAATCACGACATTTGGCGATATACTCATGACAGGAATAGCTCTGTGCAACCATTGTTGTATTAATATAAACAAAATGTACTCTATCGACACCATAGCCCGTGCGTCTCTGAAAGGATAAATATCACGGATAAAGCACATATAATCATCTCTTAATGTGATATAGGAACTGTCATGTGCAGGATAGGATTATAGTTTTGGTCCCAATTTCCTAGATTAAGAAGAGTCTCACCTGTTTCTTGTAGTCTCGCATCGTAGTCTTTGTCCCAATTCCCGAAGGGTAATGATCCTGCGGGCGTGGGATTTTGGGAGCCGAAACAAGATAAATCTGGATTGTAGTTTTTGTCCCAATTGCCTAAATTGAGAAGGGTTTCCGATCTTGTTCTTTGGGATCTCGTATCGTAGTCTCTATCCCAGTTTCCAAAGAATAGCGATTCCGCACGAGTGGGGTTTTGTGAACCTAAAGCGGATAATTCCGGGATATAGTTCTGGTCCCAGTTACCCCCATAGAAGCTTTCGGGAACAGATGTCTTTGATTGTGGTTGCTGGTTGCATGATGGCATAGTACAGTCTTGGGCCCGCTCCGCTGGAGCAAATGCTGATGATGCCGAAAGCTGAAGCTGGTGAGAAACTTAAAAACCTGTTAGCTATACCTATAGGGGTTGATTTATAAAGGGGACTACCATTGCTCAAGTTGGAAAGCCCATTGCCCCTGGCTTCCCAGCCCTCAGAAAGGGAGGAGGCATGCAGTGGTTGGTACACTGTTGCACTTGAGCCTGTGCCTCCGCGCGAATCATCTTGGGGTTGGGGTATATCCGCGGTTGTACCTTGGCAGTTCATCTGAAATCCGTCACTACCGGTCTCTCCCGTGTTGACTAGTGGACTTGGTTGCCACATTGTTTCTGACGCAGGTCGACTCAGTTCCGTTGGCCAAGTATTCAGTCCAGCTTGATGTTTAGATCCAAAATCTGTCGCTTGAGATTGAGCTTTAAAAGCCTACTAGTGGACATTGTCTATCTGCCCGGCACAAACTTACCTGGAGGTGCGTTGATTCTGAGATTTCTCCCTGTACCCCAGTGATGTGTCGTATTACTTGACGAATCAGTTGGGGCATCTGCGGTAGACGTACGGACTGCGATCTGACTGCTAGGATGCGCCTCGTTGATGTGACCTCTGCTTTCGTAATCGGGCAGCTTCAGAGAGTCACTAGACTGTTGGTGACAATTGAAGTATTCTACAAGTTGTTGTCGACCGGCAGGGGACGTGGTAGTAAACTCATTGTTGCTGTTGTCGTCTATCTGAGTTGAAGACGATTCGGCGCTTTGGGTATTGGGAAGTAGTGATAGTTGATAGTCTGGCAGCCGAGGATTGTGAGATACTGGGTCGATCATGAATATTAGTAACAAGGGCTATTGTATTATATATAGAAAGATGCCTACCGAGGGCTGTGCTCAAACTACTATCTTTGCTGATATTCCCGCTCTGCGTAGCTCTGGGTAATAAATTATCGGGTTGTTGAGTTGTCCAAGTTGGATTATTGCCGTCATTTTCGCTCGTAGTGTGTTGCGACCCGGGTACTGAAACGCCCTCGAGCTCGGTATTGGAGTCTGTAGCGATGGCGAGGCAGTTGTGGTTCGTTGACGCGGTGCCGGTTGTGTTCTTTAATTTTTTTCCTGTGAAAGAGGTCAGAAGCGTTCTCAAGATAGGTGGGCTGTAGCATACTCGGCTTTTCGATCGCAAATCTTGTCCGTTTATTCGTATTGCCGGTGCTATTGCCAGGAGCTGTAATGTTGCAGATGTTATCGTGGGTAGTTATTAGGTTGTAGATATTTTGGTAAGGAGTTGTAATGAGTTTCTCTTCGAGAGTCTTAGACACGAAGCTCCCTACGTCTATCAAGTGATACTTGGTCACAATCTCCTTGATTCCAAGTCTAAGAAGAAGATGGGCATTCCTTTCAATAGTGCCACGATTTTGCCTATATGAATAGCTAGGTATTGTTAGTAGTGGAAGATAGACAAAGATCGAGAAACATACGTCCCCTCAGGCACAGACTGCGGCAGAGCAGCAAGGAATCCATCACCACCAAGACACTTAGCCCATGCATCATAGTTGCGACCTTCTTGAACAGCCTTTTCAAATTCTCTCTGATCAAAACCTGGCCATGTTTTGACATCTGGATATCGACGTTTAATGTCATGCACAAGTGTCTCGCACCCATATTTGCTCCACTTTTTGCCTGTATGATAGCCATTGTGAAAAGCGCTTCGGAACATGCTCAACTTCTCGAAACGGCTTTTGATTATGTTGATCTCGACAGTCGTCTTCCTCTGCTCGAGTTTACGGATAGCTATACCCCAGTGGAATCCTTGGAAGATTTCGGGCTGATCCGTAAAAAAACTGTCATGATCAGATTGCCACTGCTTAAACGTCCTTTTTAATGAAGACGTTATTTCAACATGGGATAGTAATTGTATCTTATTGATTCTCAACTCAGTGTTCGACTCAGCGTTCGACTCAGCGTTCGACTCAGCGTCCGACTCAGCGTCCGACTCAGCGTTCGACTCAGCGTTCGACTCAGCGTTCGACTCAGCGTTCGACTCAGCGTTCGACTCAGCGTCCGACTCAGCGTCCGACTCAGCGTTTGACTCCGTGTTCGGGTCTGTATTCGAGTCTGCATTCGACTTCGTCTTCTTCCTCGGCTTTCTGTACACAAACAAGCTATTTAGAAACAGTTTTTTCTCATTCGAGAGGCTATTGAAACGACCACGAAAATCTGCTTTGGGAATTGTATCGCGGTTGTTTTCCAAAAGTTGAAGCAGATGGCCCAGGATTCTATCGAACTCGATCAAAACAGTATTATTCGACGATGATTCCATAACTGAAAAGCCGACTGATTCCAAACAGAATTGTTCTTCTGTCAGCGGCTTGTCGGTGAGATGTGGGTGAATAGAACAGCGGCAGTCATCGCGCCGTTACCCCTCTCTCTAAAACATCCCTGCACCTCCTGCATACGCACTATACCCCTTTCACCAGAATGTTGATATTTGGGGGATCAAATATCAACATTCTGGTGAAAGGGGTATAGTGCGTATGCAGGAGGTGTGTAGCAGAGTCTCTGCGAGTGATGCTTCACTTTCACCCATACAATCGATCATCCCTCCCGTAAATCTAAGTAAATCTAAAGTTGGCAGATATGGTCTAGAACCGCTTTTCACGATGGAGCAAGGGATAAAGGGCAATGGTATTCCCCTATGCTCCTTCATCTATTCAAGCAAACGCCTACGCTGCATCTTTCCATCCGCCTGCCATGTGCTCCTACACGTCTGCCAGACTACTGTATCGTGGATGTACTCGGGATCCACCCCATACTTTCGCAAAGCACTATTACAAAAGGTGTCCGCAGGCCGTGAACACTGGCGTATTTTGTACCGACGCTGTCTTTGATCCGTCCCTTGGTATGTTTGGAATTACAACCCGGCGCGGCACTTGTCCTAGTGACCGAGACTCCGGTATCTCCACAAACACAGTTGTCGAGTCCGTATGTTTATCTGTTCCATCTTCTCTTATCTCTCCGGATTTCCATTAATTTGTTGACAGGATATCCTGGACTAAGGATGATGAGACAATCTCATATATGCAAGGTCATATATGCAAGGTTTCGCGAGGAGGGAAAAGCAATAGGAACTATGGGTCTTTTGTTGCGTGTTGGATGAACACGGATCTAACTTGTTTGGTTTGATTTGTCGTTGACACGCGATTAAAGGGGTTGGGGGATAGATTAGGCTACGCTTTTCTAAGTAGGAGCTAAGTGGCTGTGGCGCCGGATTAGAGATCGGGCCGAACCCTGCTTCCTAGATATTTAGAGATCAATCCATCCCCATCCAGATCTGAATCTCTTAGTAGCAACATCTTTTATTAACTTTTCTCCCTAAACGTTATGGATAAGGCTTCTGTTGGGCCTAGTATACCTGGTGGACAAACTCAGCCTTCATTGATCGCTATAGGGACAACAAGTTCAGTTTATGCGATTGATAGCTGTTTTGTCCTGAAACGTCGCCCTAAACCATCCGACGATTTTGCTCACCTGGCCTATAACATCGAAATCCGCGCTTATGAACGGTTGGGTAATCATCCACGAATCGCAACCTGTCGAGAAGTAACGGAAAATGGCATAATCATAGAGCGCGGTGAATGTCTACGCAAGAAAATACAGAGCGAGGGACCAAAGACGACAATGCAGACCAGACTACGATGGGCCCGAGAGGCTGCAGAGGGCTTGCGCTACATACATCATAAAAATATTATCCATGCTGATGTTGGTTGTCATAATCTACTCTTGGATCGGTCGGGCCATATAAAGTTTATTGACTTTGCTGGCTCTGGTATCGATGGAGAAGCTCCTTTAGTATGCTACGAATGGTGTAGCTATCGGCCGGGATCGGAACCTGATATCAAAACAGATATGTTCGCCTTCGGCTCGACCCTTTTTGAAATAGAGACGGGTAAGAAACCTTACCACGACTTAGAGAAGACTCTTGAGACTGGACAATTAATGAGAAGAGTGGAGCATCTTTTTACTGTGGGGCAGTACCCCAGAGTAGATATGCTCATACTTGGTGGCGTCATTTTACGTTGTTGGAACGGATACTATAGCTCAATGGATGAAGCCATGAGAGATATAGACGCTTGCTGCCAGGATAAGCATGGTAGAAGCAAGATCACATCTCGTGGCTTTGGGCAATGTGTTTTATTTTGATGTATTGGTATTTGTATATTACAGAACGTTCGTCGACGTTTGCGGAGGTTTCTTACCGGGAGACAAATTACATATGGCACTTGTTTATGATCTAGTAGTGGATAGTTTAAGGGGACCATTTATATGTGTTAACGACTCTGACACGGTTAGGTCAAAGTACGTGTTTTCTTCCTGTTACTAGCCCCTTTTTTTGGCTATGCGCTTACTTGCTATCAATCGTAGCGATTAGGTGGCTGATAGATCGCATCAGTTATAAGTATAGGTCATAGAAATCCAGACCAGGCCGAGTGGCACCGTTGCCATCTTCTACAATCATAGAAACATGCCAGGTAGGCAAGAACACAGCGCGATAACTCTATTTTGGATTGACTGGTCCAGGATCAACAGAAGCACGAATTATCGAACCCTCATTTCGAATTCAACATGCAACAGCTGACCAATACCAACTTGGAACCATGGCGCGCCGTTTGTTTCTCCCTCTTGAAACGCTACTGTCCGGTAAGGAAGGGATCATTGCTCTTCTCGAATACGGAGAAATCACACGAGCTTTTCCCGGTCTGTGGAAACTCCTTTGGCTGGGGGAGGATTGGTCACTGCAGCAGGCAATAATCATTAGCTTTGAAGGTGATCGGGCTATTCTGACATATGAATTCAACACAATCAAGGTACCGGAAGAAGCGTTGCGTAACTCTTACGCCGGTAGTATGCTTCTGGACCCAAGGAATGGTTGTAGGGCGGTTATGGCTAAAGCGCTCTATGCTGGGATACGAAAGAACCTCGGCCGCATCGTTGGACATATGGCGTGGATGATTCGCCAGTGGTTGTAGCGGTTGCCTAACGGATGATGTACGTAGCTTCTACATAGCTATTAACGCACAGTGGAGATAGCACTTTGCGTTGGTGAAAATACTAGATCCTACTTGCTGATCATCAGTCGGTTGACGGTAAAGATTATGGCTTCGTTCTAGACTATCTAGAACTATGGTCTGTTCTATGAGTGACTTTCGGGACCATCTGAAGAAGAATACTCGGGTCAAACTGGACTTGCTGGTCTGATAGTGTCAGTGATCGATTATAAGGACAAGCATTGCTCGACTGCTCACCGCATGTTCTCTCCAGCCGGCTGATTCTGAATATTACTATCATTTTTCATTTGGTTTGCTCCTGTTTTCGACCAATCTTCGACGCGAATTCCAATCCTTTCCATTATGGCTTGCTTAAACCTTCTTCACTGGATCGAAATGTCTTGGTTATCTGCAGGTCTGTTTCCTGCAGTACGCCGTGATCCGAACTGGAAGACACGTACATCTTCCGGTAACGAAGAAATCCACCAACATGGATATACTCCGCCTCAGCCCATGGCCAATAGTACTGTATCTCCACCATGTAAAGCTCGACTGCGTTCGCGGAGAAGCATGCATTCATTCTCAAGGCTTTCCGAATCCTGGCGAGCCTGCTTTCCCATATCCACCAATGAAATTGTTTCAAAATGCCAGGATGACAGTCCACTTTTATACCAGCCTACGAAACAGCCGGTACGAAACATTATCGAAGTCGAGAAAGAGTTCGGGATATCTTTTTTCAGAGACTACCGCGGTGTCGATGACACAGAGAACGAGCTTCTTATGGTGTTCTCAGCTCGGTTCCAACATTCCCCAAAAAAGGTCCATTTAATATCCTGCCCACGGGTTATTCGTGCCAACAATCTTGACCCAGATGCTCAGAATTTACTCCAAGTCAAGCTCGACGCTGTGGTGGAACGTATACCCGATTCAGAATGGAACAAACTCGAGAAGCGTTATAAGATTGCTCGGAAGAAGTGGCTTGTTATCTCTAGTATGTCGGAGGGCGTTTAGGATTTTATAAAAACCAGCTTAATCAATTCACTTGGACGCGATCCTCTACCGGGTGGCCAGGTGTAGGATTGTATTTATTTGTCTCTCCTAATACATATATACCCAAAATCTAAAATCAAAAACCGAACTAATAATTTAAAATCAGCCATGTCAACGGAAGCTTTCATAGAAGTCGCAGTTATTTTCTGGTTTCTTCTTGTCGCTGTGTTCCTTCTTTCCTACTCTTGCAGAGAGCAGTCTGATGAAAATTTGGCTGGTGTTCCTCTTCCCGTGACAAGGTTTGCACGTCTAATTTTGCGAGCTTCTACCTATGACAAGCAACATTACAGTGGTTGATTCGTTCTATTTCAGCATCTAGGAGGCGACAAGATTAAATTCGAGCCAGTACAGGCTAGACAGTCGCCCAATACCCGGTTCGAGCCTGCATATTTGCCTCGAGGTCTCACTATTATGTCTGATCCATCTGATTCTGTATGAATATCCTTACAAATCTACCCATTTCGATTCTGCTAGTTACCGTTCTTAGGACTGACCTAAGTCGAGACAAACGTCACAAATAGAAAGCGGCAAAATACATCAGCAACAAGGGAGAAAGAGATTCCTAAAAAAGAGAAAAAGAAAGAAGATCGGAGCTTGAAATACAATAGAGCATGGAATACCGCTCGTTTAGACGGACTAGTGCTGAGAAAGATACGTAGGGTTGCGAGGAGGTCCTGCTGTGTATGCAGGGAAAATGGCTTGCGAACATTAGTCTGTAATACATGTGGCCATGAAACCTGCGCAGAGTGCTTGATTTAATGTATTTTTCCTGGCTTCTATTACACTTCATACTCTTGTTCTTCCTGGCTCCGTTCTATATAACTGTTCTAGGTACTCAACCTAACCACCCTGTTTGGGTGGGGAGATGTGGTGCCAAAATATCAGTTGTTAGCCCCGGCAATGGTGAATATTAGGACAAAGCACATGCAGTATTTGATGTTCTATTACAGGGATAGGGTGACTCTTAATACATTTCCTGCGCCCAACAAGTCGTGTGCAGATCCCTGCCCGAACAGCCTGGTCAGACTTCGGCCTTTATACCTGCACTTTCTAGCTTTTCCTTGCTAGCGAGGACTATTTCTTTCGTCAATTCTATACTATCTACCCTACATACAGTTATCAATATCTCTTTAACTTTGAAAGAAAAGAAACATGAACCAATTCCACGTGCCGTGCCCGCACTTTATTTTACTCCGTGTTGACGAGAGCTCCGAACCTCATATACATTCATCTGACTCCCTCCAGCCCGTTCTAAGCCAGATTCTATCCCCGAACTACAAGATAATCATTCAACAGTACCTTGCTCATACACAGGCACGTATGTTAAATGGCATCGTGGATATATGTTTGAGAGATATATGTGCTGAATATGATACTGGGCATAGTTCAACTTGAACCGCGAAGAGATCCTATCCAAACAAATCAGCGAATCAATCCTATCGATCCTATCCAAGCGAAACAACAAAGCAATTCTATCCAAACACAAAAACTAATCGAATCGAATGAAGTCGCATTGTCACCGACTTTTACAAATGACGAGCACGTATTCCGAACAATCGTCATTGACCTCCTAGATGCTCTTACTGTGAACGGGTGTCAGCTCTTCATGCAAAAGTTGATAGGGGCAATTGACCCATTTAAAAAAGACCAGTATCCTTATTCTGGCGGTGACCAAACCAAACCCCCTTGGTGGCCCAAAGAACTTCAGCATTTCCAACCACGCACCAGAAGAAAGGCGGGTACAACTCCCACTCGCACCTGCAGGCTGTCAGAATTAACAATAGTAAACGTGGTACTGATTTATATAGATGTTATGATATTCATATCTTACATCTTGTCCGATCGATCATTATGGCACCACATAGTCTCCATAATCGAAGACAAGTGTAAGGTGATGGGGCAGGCAATTAGTTGGACGAATATAGAACTGTTCCACTGTATTCAGTCTCTAACCATGGAGTACCATGGTAATATGAGCGGTATGATGATCACTATCTAGTTAAAGGAGGCTCTCTAACTTTCTTTCTTCTTGTTCAGTTGCACCTAGTGTTAGTGATCGTCACTCCCTCGAAGTCCACGAGATCTCCAAAATTGCATCGATGTTTCGTTGCAAGGCACCTGGTTTCTATGCAAAGGCTGGCTACGTCAACTATAACACCCACTTCTTGAACTCACAGGTCAATCCACAAGAAGAGTTTTCAATTGAGTACAGAGTCTATAATCTTCGGGGTGGTGAAATGTTGGTTCTACTAGTCCCTCAGTAGACTGACTACACTAATACTGACAATGTTGATAGTTATCGAAACATTGCCACATCAATGATAATCAAAGACAATCAACTACAGTCAACATCTAGATGTTTCCATCCATTGCTACAACATCCATGGATTGTTTGGCAGATTCAAGATCATCCGGTAATTGGCCACATCTGCTATGGCCGAGTTCCACTGGATCCTTTTTATGTGTAAGTGCCCATATAAACTATCTGACAGGTAGGTTGTTACTGAATTTAAGTACAGGGCTTTCACATTACTTCCTCAAACACCCTGGGAGAGGATAGAATCCTCAATCTCCTCGAATCTCCTCGAACATGTAGTTTGGCTAGAGAAATACGGGCAATATAACAGATGACTCAGATAAATCCAGTGATCACAGGCCTTGCGACAATTTTTGTTATTGTAATATTAGTGAATTTCTGAATAGGAAGATCATGTGCTCGTAGCGCGAAAGCTAGTGTGTTCAGGATATGTAGGTGTCACTGTCAGATGAGCTTCGAGCATTTGCATGCCGCGACGCGAAACTGAGCGGTAATATCAGATAGAATTAATCTTCTAGCATGTCTACTCTAAAAGCAACAGGGGCAGGCAGCGTGTCTGCTGAGCCCAGGACTATCAGGAATCATATGTACCGGGGTCTATTCCCAATATGTTCCGTCAATAGTCAATAGGAGATCATTAGTGGTAGCGAAGTCACTAGCTTTGTATAAAGCGGTAATGTGCTTCTGGACCGCCCAGAAGAGAACATACCTAGCGTGTGACAGAGAAGCGAGTCTTGCATTAGTGGGGGCGAAGACTTATGTTTGGAAAGGCTGTCAGAGTGTCCCCTCAAATTTGGAATTGGGGTACAGTTCATCTGGACAAGCTCTAGCCACCTCCGGCCTTTTTTTTTTTTTTTTTTTTTTTTTTTTTTTTTTTTTTTGTTTATTTGCCTCTACGAAATGGTGGTCCACCCTATACAACCCTGCAACCTCGTTCGCATTACTCGGAAAGCCTGGGCCCTTGCCTATACTCGTGATATTGCTCCATTCATCTCTGCCATGCGGTTTTGTATTCTTAAGCTACTACATTAGTCGATCTATTTCCGCCACTATCCCTCTCTATCCCACTCTTTAGTTCTATAAATATTCCTACCATTCTGTGGCTTTACGTTGCACCACTGCTTCATTTCGAGTATTCTTGACTATATTGTCCTACCTTCACCTCGTTCTTCGTAAATTTCCCTTTACGAGAGTCTCCGTCCAAATAGCGCGGCAAGTCTGGAGCATACTACCTAAGCTGCTCAAAATGGGGTCGGTATCATCGAATCGGCAAGTCAAGAAGCCGAATAGGGGAAAACTGAAGGGCTCCAAGGGTATTCCCAAAAGCAGCACACTTCTGGATATACACGGACACCAATTGCAATTCCCTTTGAGCAAATTGACCAAGGATATGGCGCATGGCCCTACCAGGGATATGGAAAACTGGGTGCACCGGTCAACAGAAGTCCGTCGTCAGGAACCCAACAGAAACCATGGGAAGGTCGCTAGACCCCTGAACTCCTTTTTACTCTATCGAAAGGCCTACAGTGGACCAGCCAAGCAATTGTTAGGGGAGAAAAACCACAGTATATTGTCAGTTGTGATTGGCAGGAGTTGGAAGATGGAGTCTCAAGATGTCCGATATCTATTTCAAAACCTGGCAAACATTGACAAAAGGAAACATATGGAAGCACACCCTTCCTACAAATACTCGCCAAAACCCAGACACGCGAGAGGAAACTCCCGTCGTGACGATACATCTCTCTGTGTCATTGGCACTGGTGTGGCCACGGCCCAATCTCGCCCGGAACTAGAATTTTCTCCTGATTGGACACATGGATTTAATTATCTAAGTACTACGAGCTCCCAGGTGAGTTCCTGCTTCAATGGGGCTCCGATGCTGGATAATGTCCAATCTGGATACTCTTTGAGTGGGCTACCAGGAGCATTGCATCCTGATCTTCTTGACCCTCGGGAACCCGTTCCCATCCCGAGAGCCGCTGCTACGGTCTGGTTTGAAGGTCAGCTACTAGAGATGCAGGACTTTTCCTTGAGCCGCACCTTCGAAGGCTGGTCAAGCTATGACCCGTACCACGGCATCGGTCAAGGCGCGTAAATGGCTACGATTTCGCGGCATTTACACGATACCGTAGTAGACTGATGGTATCCAGGGCAAATCCCTTTTTTTCCCTTTCTTTTGACTTCATAAACAAGCTCCTCATTTACTAATGGTGATTGAGCCGTCTTTTTCCTGTTTTTATTTATATTTTTACCTTTTTGTTTTGTCTTTTCAAAATTACTGTATAGGGTCTGGTTGTTCAAATATAAGTAGTTTTCTACATGTAAATTTGGCTTTTGCATAGTACCCAGTATTTGGCGTTTACTTAATTTGGAAATCGGTCCCCTAGCACTTTGTCTGATATCATGCTATAGGCTACCTTAGGAACTGAATCACATAAGTGCAGCTTGCATGGGACTTACGTCTGACTGGATTTGACACATCCTGACATATTCTGGCACATTCTGACACATTCTGACTCTTTTCCTCATTTATTTCCTTTATAGTTCCTAATCTGACCCAATATTGGCAAATTGGTTTGAATTTGCTGGGGCAATCGGTAACTTCGTCTACTGGACCGACTTCCAAGCTCTTGACGGCTTGAAGAAAGATGGCACCGGTAGGCTACTGGATCCAGATCGTGGCAATGTGTATTCTAGAACCAGGGAGCTTTTCTTTCCTCTGTTGCCATTGTCAGTTGACGGGACCCAAAATTGACACTGAGGTCGATCCAATCCAACAGGGAAAGTTACACTAGCTTCTCCTGACCGCGCTCTGTCATCTATTAGCTTAGTGTTATGTACGAGGATAGGATAGCTCAGGATCCGCATCGTAGCGCTGACCGACAATTTTCGACAACCCACAAAACACAAAGTACCGACACTTTTTTTTAATTGATAATTGATTCAGGTTATTAATCATTGAAGAGGATCTCCTTAGGTCATCACGTGGCAACATGGCTAATCAATATTTAAAAGGGACGTGGGTATCTTTTCCAACGCCCTAATCGATATTACCGATCAGCACCACAGTCAGCGAAAAATGGATGATAGCTACAGTAATGCCTCTTATGTCCATTTATATACACTCGTTAACCAAAGCCTTAGGCAACTCATTATTGAGCAAATTCCGGATGATCCCGCCTGGCACTCATGCTTAATGAGCAGACATCTACATGATCGCTTGGATTTGATTCAAAGATGTTCCCGAGATTTTCTGGAGAGTCAAGATGTATCTCGATTTGCAGTTGGTCTTGCCATTAGGCTATCCAGATTACGCCCAGAATTCCGTCGCAGTAGGACAACAGTGCGCATGGACGCATACACTGTCATTCAATCTCTTCATTATGCTATACGAGGCTACACTTCCGAAAACATTTCGCCCGGACTTGCTCCTGCATCAGAACATGGTCAATATTTTGTCTTACACCAACTAGCAGCGGTCCTGTTATCTCAGTCAGGAACTGTCCCTGGCGCCATAGTTGAGTTAGTTCAAACCATTTTGGCATTGCATCGCTCCCCTGCTGTCCTCTACAATTGCGACTTTCTCCACATGTATACTCCGCTAAGATGTTCGGGAATGATGCATGAGAGGGCTTTATATAGTATTCTTCACCCATGGGTGTCCACTACATTCTTTCTGGCTGACACGTCTTTCCTAATTCACCAATTTTCTTCCGCTATTCCGGACACTCTTGATGATCTTATCCGGCTGAGAGACCCTATATTTGGTGTCATAACTACCATTAGAGATGTCTTTTGGTTACTTTCGGAGGAATGGCTAGATTGGAAGCCAAGTGATGAGGTCTCATTCTTGGGACCCATGAATCTATTCAGTAGCTTCGGTCTCCTTGGGACAATGAAACGACAGTTGTCCTACACGAGATATGATCCCACGCAATATATGTCGTCTTTCATGTGCATCTTCGAGTTCTTCGAAATGTGCAATCAAGAAGCATTGAGCTCAATGTTGGATGATATCCAGTACTCGATGCAGAGCGGTCATCTTTGTGGGAGGCCCTCAGCCCAATCTAATCGTATGCCTCGGTTTCTTCCCCATTTGCGGCAATATCTACTGAGCTTGATTGACTACATTCGTCAACAAAGGGGGGGGTATAGTGGGTCAGAAGCCTTGGTAGCAACTTGATACTCTACCTGGTCTTATTTCGTTATTACCTATGATGTTTATAGTATCAGATCTGAAAATATTGTAGCATGGTGACCACTTTTAGGTCCTTTTCCACTCCTTATGTATTTCTATCATGAACACATTTCGGGTTTCCCTGTTGATTAACTGTTGGATGATTTATATTAAATTAATAGCTATGCATTATATTTATTGCATTGCTGGTAGCCCAGCACATAAATAAGCGATCGCCAAAAATAACAGTAACGGTGGTGAGGCAGACCTATAAGAATGTCACCCTCCACTTTTTTCTCCCTTATCATCACGCATCTTACAGCCTTCCTTGCCTTCCAATTTTACTGAATATTTTCTGTTGCAGGCTGCCCACATTTCTCGATCATGCATTTACCCCTATATATCGTAGCCTATGGATTCAATTCCAATACTGCCATAACATTCTACTGTTTCCTTCTCTGGGTGATGTGCTATACAGCACCTCGCATTCCTACCATTCTCATTACTCTTGCAATCCCTGTTCTCCAAACCTGGAAACAGCGTATTACGGTAGCTAATCAAAGTCAACCACGCCTTTTCCTAGCTAATGATTACAGATTATACGCTTGTTAGTCTGGATAGATGATGTTCCTGGATTTAGACGGAAATACTTGTTTATGGCTGTCTCCATTCTCTCTCGGTCTATCCTTCTAACTTATCTGGATATAAGAGCACAGAAGCCTTTATACTCCCACATAGGTAGGCAAGCAAATCAAACTCACATATCTAAGGTATTAACTCATGTATAGATAGTACAGTGATATCCGAATCCCTCCTTTACTATGGGTTAAAGCAGTCTGTCTCTATCCCTCTCAACTATTGTATCTTTACAATACGGGATTCGATTGATAAGACCTTCCAGCAAAGAGCATGTAAAGTGGTTTTTGACTTGGCAGTGAATGGCGGGTCCATTGCCATGAGTCAAGCTGACTCAATCATGTTACTGGCATCTTGTAGAGGTGTACAATCTGCCTTAGCAATGGTGTCCCTGGATATTGTCTCGGCAATATTCAAACTGACATTTATCACCTACGATACATACTCAGAGCTTGGAGTAGGCGTCACCATCACAGTTTTTATAACAGTGGCTATTAAAGCAGTCGCGTCGCGATATATAATTGGCCTGTCATACAAGGCTCGGTTAAGATTTTATACAGCCAGGCAACAATGCAATCGCCTTCTAGATGAGCTGATAAAATCTAGAGAGCTAATTATTCTAAACAACCAGCAATTGCAGGAAATGGCACGATTCCTATCTCGCAAGGATAGTGAACTATATCACTTTCACTCCATAATTCGCACTATAGAGATCGAACCTCTACTTAGTGAGATAGTCACCTATGCTGGCAGAATAACTCTCCTGTTTTGGCTCAATTACCGATATGGAGGAACCGGTCAGAATTTTATACATATATTCAACTTTTGGTCTAGATTTTCCAAGAGCTTCGACAATGTTTCGAACCGTGTCTCCGGTTTTACTCATTCTATAGAGGCCGAGCATGTCTTTCAAGTCCTTTATGATTATACAGGCGAAACGCAATCAGAGGGCGATCAATTACTAGAAAGTGATGGGAGCATTGATTTTCAAGATGTCTGCGTCTCTTACAACAAGAATACCTTTGCTTTGCGCAATATAAGCTTTTCTGTCAAACCGGGTCAGACCATTGCTATTGTCGGCAGAAACGGTGCCGGGAAAAGCACTATTTTACGAACTCTTATGCGACTGATTGATCACGACAGCGGTGATATCAAGATCAGCAATCATGACATTCGCAGACTGACAAAGGAATCTGTCAGAGAGCATATTAAAATGGTCCCGCAGAACCCGGAGTTATTCTATGGCCAGACGATATTGACAAATCTTACTTATGGCTGCAGGCCCGATATTGATTATGAAACTGTTCAGGAAATATGCAAGCATATTGGCCTGCACGAGAGAATCTTAAGCTTCACGCGAGGATATCAGACCGAGCTTCATCCATCTAATGATCTATCCGGTGGACAGAAACAGATTGTTGCACTTGTTCGTATCCTGTTGCAGAAGCCCTCAATTCTGGCTCTAGATGAGGCCACCAGCCAATTAGATAAAGCCACAGAGAAAACAATATGGAACTACTTGGACACTATCCAGAAAACAAAAATCATTGTCACGTACGTTATGCGGCTACTTCACTACAGGACTATAGCTAACTATGGATATTTAGACATCGGCTACAGAAAATCAAGAATGCTGATCAGATCCTTGTTGTTGAACAAGGCCAAATCGTGGGGAGAGGCACTCATAAAGAGCTGTTGGGCAATGAGATCTATCGGTTACTTCTTGGCTCTGTTTGACAGAGAAGAACTTGCGTTTGAGGACAAGCATCATGAGCTGGTCCATGATAGTCATCGCCGTGCCTGTCGTTGTGTTATGTGGGAAATTTGTGGTGGTCCCATATTTATGATCAATGGTTAAAGAGTATTCCATAAGTGTCCACAGCATTTCTGCAGTTTGGAAAAATGCAGCCTACTTAACCCAGCAAATAGGCAGTTTTATGCTATATAACAATCAACCAAAGTAAATTCCAAACTACCTAGTATCCAATTCAATATATAATCTTGTAAGAAAACACGAAAGCCTTAACATAAACCACCAAACAGAATATTCTCAAGTCCATAACCATAAGTTCCACCTATCCTCCGAATACCATAACAGAGAGATCTCAAGTGTCGCAGTTTAATTCTCCATCGTGGCTGGATATTATAGTGTCTATTTCAATTAGTCACTACCCTGTAACACGTAACACAATCTCCAGACTCACCCAAGTCTAATGGAAGAGAAGGCGCAATAACTCCTCTGCCTTTGTAGCACATACACTGAAGCCGGGCTCCATTAAGTAAACAGAAACTACAGCCCAAGTTTCGTATCGCATCTTTCCTGCAAACATTAAGTATAGACCACAATGATGCAGTATCATTCTTACCCTTTTTGAATCGTGCCATTTTGGTAACCCAAGCATGAATTCAAATTTAAGGGTGCAAAGCGGTAACTGTGGTCTGATCTCTGGCACTTCGCAAATAGCACATGATCCTCAAGCCTTAAACTGGAGCATGTATCTGTAAAGGTTGCTATACAAGCACCTCCAAGTCCAAAAAGGAAAAGAATTCCTTGAACACGCATACTTGAGTGTAAGGAAGGGTTCTAAGGGCTTGTATAAATTAAAGCATAACAGCTGTCTGCCCTACACAAATCTAGCTTTCCAGAAGTAATAGATAACAGACTGTCTTGGGTAGGAATATAGTATAGGATAGAAGTAATAATTTGCATTAAAGCTGGACCGGCCTCCAACTATATACTCGTGCAGGTTTCTTAAATCCGAGGCCTGCTTCTTCTGTCATGTGAATTGGGGAAGCTAATCTAAGGGGTGGGCATCCTAAAGAGACTGGCTTTCTCACAAAACATAATACCTGAGTTATAGATGTGGAAATAAGCTTTTTCAGAAAACAGAAAAAGAAAAGAGGGATGGTAAATTACCTACTACTCAGGCCGAGGCTGAATATACCTAGCTGTATTGAAATATATAATATTTTACATATTCCGGGCTAAGGGCTAAGATAGATCCACTCACCAACCTCCTCTCTTCCAAACATAGTCTCCTGTAGACCATACTACAATAAAACGAGGGAAAATTTCTGTTCCTACAAAAGACTGCTCAACCAGAACCATGACTCATGGATCAACATTGATCACCATATTTGCTGTAGTACTGTTCTCTTCCTTGTGTCCATGCTAGGATACAAATTTTCAAAAGCTTACTTCACCCAGCAATAGAAATTATCATAGTCCTAGGGATAAAAAATAATATTTCAAAGTATCTAATAGAAATGTAATCTATAAGTTATTAGATAAAGAGGAAAGGCACAACACCTACTACAGTACATAATCCTAAGTGTCGCAATTTTAGTTTTCCATCATGGTTAGATATTCTACTGTCTATTTCTATTAGTCGCCTCCAGTAATGATAGTCTGCTTTATTACTGATCTGTATGATATTTGCGCAAGCTATAGTATAATCCAGGTCCTGCATAATAACCATGGATTTAAGTAGCTAAATATTGTAGACACAAGAGGAAATACCCGCCATAATCTAGCCCACCAGAAGATTCGGTTGCGGCATGGAACTTGGAACTTCGAACCAGAATTCAAACATGCCCTGTAGTACCTATCTTCGCTGGATTCCCCCACCCTGACCTCCCAGATATGGTGAAGTTCCTCTTGCCAGTCTTTCTTGTCTCTGCTTTGCACTCATATCCGCCCAAGAACCTCGGTAGCGGATCATGTCCACATCGGTATACTCTTGGCCTGTCCTCTTATGCTTAAACACATACTCCCATCCGCGTTTTGTCCCTACTCCGACAGCCCAGACCTCCCACTGAGGGTTCAATGTCCAGTCTGGGTTGAAGACCATCTGGTCTACATCAGACTGCAAAGTTCTGCGAGGTAAATCCATCTTGAAGTTTTGTGAGACTTTCTGATAGACCCCTGCTCGAGGAATATTCTTAGGAGCATCATTTTGGGTGATTTGCTTTTCACGGCTTTTTACTTCAGCACCCCTTTGCCGACCTATAATATTTAGTACCATAACAGGTGGATATGGAAAGTAAACACTCACGCATGAGTACCTTCAGAAATCTCCCCATAGTTGGCACCTTTGTAATAAGAATTCAGTCTTCTTGGAAAGATATGTCTCGGAAGGTTTTTATTAAATCTTGGAAGTTGGTGAGGTTTGGAAGAAAATTGAGGATTCTGGTCTTATTTTATAGACCGGTTTTGCTGAACCACAGAATATATGGCCCATTGAGAGGAAAATTACATTGATACACTGAAGCGGTAAAGGGCCAATAATTACAGAGATATCCTTCCAACCTAGAGGAAATATTACCAGGTCATCTACAGGCTCATTTTTGACTTGTGACCAGATAATTGTTACCGCTAGCAGATTTTACCCAAAAGTTTTGTAAAGTACTACTATATTCAAAACAGCTCCTACAGGGTTTATACCCCGGTATTTTTGGGAGACCACGAAAAGATTGCTCTACTGCAGATGAGAAACTTACAATTCTACTGAGGTATGTAGGTAATTCATATCTAACCTAATTCATATAGTGTAAAAGTGGTTCACTATATACTTTTATAGACTGTGCAACAATAGCATGAACAAAACTCTAGCTTTGACATTGGCACATGAAACTCTATATAACAATTTTATTGTCTGTCATTTCCTTACATTGGAGTCAGACTCTAAAAGGCGGTATAAAAACTTGAAGCCTAAAGGGATTTGATATATTATTTATCAGAGGTGTGTTTATTTCTTAGGGCAGGTAACTTCTCTCATCACTAATATGTTCTCAGGATGGCTCCTTGCATTTCTTGGATTTGCCTTAAGTGCACAGTAGCCTGTGATTCCCATGGTTGGAATCGTGAAATCGTTCCTTACGGACCAGGCGCGCAACTGGAGGCTACTGCTTCCCATATATTATCTGCGAGAAGTAAAATCCAACTGCATACTATGTGTGAGAAGTGTTGTGGCCTTGAAGGTCTCGACCTTGAAGACGAAAAGAGCCAGATAGAACATATCCGGCGGTTATCAAATACGGTATATTTTGGTGGATCAGGTTATTGGAAACATCAAGAATGGAAAATATGTTACCCAATTATGGAATGTTATGAGATCATGCAGCGTGTGAGGGAGAATAAAAAGGTTCAGCTTCATCTGATGAGCTATGCTTGCTTATCTTATTGAGGCCGAAGTCTTTCCCCTTGCTCTGATTCTATTGTTATCGGTGACCTATATACGCTATACGCACTTGTTTATGGCGGATGATGTGCCGGATTGCAGAAGACGCCGAAGGATGCAAGAATGACGAGGTGATATCTATGTCTGGTCTCTTAGCTATCAAAGGCCCTAGTAATTCAAGATGTTCTATTATTCTAATAAATATATGTTGGCTTGTCAGAAAACAAACTTAAGCCTCCAGCTGAACCTGGGCAAAGGTAAAGAGAAAGACAAAGGAAAGTCGCACGGATAGTAGTAGGTGAAAAAGGTAACCCTTCATAAGAGGATAAGTGACATTGGACATTATATAAAGAAGAGGAGCCTTTATGTGTAGTAGATTCTATGGTAAATATACAAAACTAATTATCTCTTTTCTAGCTACATACAAAGAGCTTTATTGAGAAGCTACAATTAAATAAAGGGCAATAAATAGGTGCAATAGCATAAATCAAGCAGATCACTCATTATCTGAGAGGGTTGTGTGGACAACTGTGTAACTTGTAACTGTAGGAGGTGGCAGAGGTGGAAGAGTGGTGGTAAGTCTGTCAACACATATAAAAGAGTATTCTTGGGCCTTTGGCAAGAATTGCTTCCAGAGTTTCCCAGGGTTCAACGCAAAGTGAGTGGCCAGGTGACATGGGGATTTATTGCTCTGAATGGCAAGAAGCCAGGATGGTAAACTGTTGTTCACTTGATAGAGCATATTAGTAGCTCCGACCTTTCCGATCTCTTCCTGACGTCGCCAGAGATTGTCCAAGGTTACGTTATATAAAGTGAACGAGACATTATGAGAGAAAAACAAAATAGTATCACCAATAGAGGCATTCAAGAAGTTGCGAGACGAAATCCTAGCATCAGGGAATATCTCAACCGAGTGTGTAGTGCTTCCAACAGAAGATTGGTGTGCTGATGTTGAATGGGGACAGCGCGATGTTACAGCTCGTGTAATGGTAGTTGTTAAGGTGCTCTTATCAAAAGTTGAACTCGTTGTCCATACAGGATATCTGCTCGTCGAAGTTCGTAGTAAGGTTGAAGATGGTTGACCAGTAGCGGCTGAGCTAGAAGTGGTACCTAGAAAGGCTGTTGCCGTTGTTGATGGCGCAGAAGTACTTCTAATTTCAGAGGATGAGCAGGGGATTTGGAATGTTGATGAAGGTTCAGATACAGCTTGGCTTGTTCCTTTTGAAGGAGCTGAAGGATTGAGGGGTATCGCGGGGACTAGCTCAATATCAATGCAGGAGGTATAAACCTATTAGATCAGTAGCTGTGCATACCGGCATCTCAGGAAGATAGTGACACACAAGAAAGCCATCACCGACCGACAAGGTTGTATTCCATATCCAATATATAGTGTAGACTCCGTAAGATGTCACATCCCACGGAATCTGGAATGCGTTAGGGCAAGCGTTTCTGGTGTCCCATGGATACAAGGGTGTTTTAAGTACTAAATAACAGCAAGAAGTAAGTTAATCATTTTATGTTATTAATAAGGAACCCGTTCACATACTATGGCCTCTGTGGTCTTTATAAAAACTCGATATATCCGAAAACGTGCGATAATCTTGTGGCGAGAGCGTTGGGAACCCATACCACCGCACAAATCCAGTTTTGGGGTGACTTTCTGGGATATAGCTTGGGCAAATGATAGAGCCAGGTGCTGCTTTCAAAAGATTCCAAGGACTAACTTGATAAGTCTGTCTCTGGAAGTCACTGCAGAAGTATGAGTAAGGTTCGCTATCGATGAAGCCATAGAAGCTCTGTGGCATATATTCAAGGCCTGGCTGTAGTGAGCTATTTATCCTTTCACATCTTTCTGAGTAACCTACTGAAATTTCGTGGGTAGCCTATGTTCTGTTCAAGGATGCCGAAGCTGGGATTTAGCACCTGGAGATGTTGAACCTACAATGAGTTAGCGACCTGTTCTTTTCGCTCTAGATGATACCCAGTAGTACCTGCAGCCATGCCCAATTTGGAAAAGAAAGGGCAAGAAAAGACCAAAGGATCATTTGCATTTTGAGCAGAATTTGGACCTGGCAGAGTTATATCTCTGATGTCACTTTCGGACCGCAATGCTATGTAGGTCGCATATGCAAGGAAAACAATTTATAAGAAAACAAATAAAAATCAAGAGGATTTCATGATCCCGTACACTGATATATCTCGGGGGCTATTTTCTACCTTACCACCCTAGGGAGATATTCGTTAAGTTTTTGCTGTGAGAAAACTCCCATTCTGTAACTCAAAATGGTCTTTCAAAGTAGTTACTGCAAGGAATAGAGATGCAACTTCAACAATTAGATAACACTGAGGCCATTTAGAGACACATGCAGCCAATAAACACAGAATACACAGGGCTGAACCTGGCCCTGGTAGTATAGTCTATTAGCGTAGTATGGAGTCAGTGGCATGACCACAGGACAAAGTTCTTTGGGGTAATTTTTATCCCTGTTGCTTGTGCCGTGTGAGTCCACCCGCTCTCCATCTGTGCCCAATAATATGAAACACTTAAATTAATGGAGAAATATATTTAATTACACTGGCACTGCTGCCTGTTCCGCTATGTTGGTAACAAATCAGGTTGCAAGTCATGTACAGAGTACAGCCAAATGTTTTTGGTTGTAATTAACAGCACCAAATATAGCTCTCTGACCTCATAGAATGGTCATAGTGCAGGCATACAAAGTTCACTGTAATTTTTATATTCATTATTGCTTAGTGTTATAAGGGCAGCATTTCCAGCCGGTAATTTAACAACCTATCTGCTGGATATGTGATTACACTAAATAATTATTAAATATTTAGTATCTCTTGTAACTTACACCTATACAAAGTAATTAAATAAGTTTTAATCCCTTCCTGTTATTTATGTCTTTTTGGAAGGTTGTTTGCCTCTCTCAGAAGAGCTGATTTCAAATTGAATATATCATGAAATATCTAGTATAGTAACTGTGCTTTACAGTACACTTATTGTTTTGTGTAGTTTATATGTTTTTACCATAGCATTAGATGCGATAAAAAAAAGTAAAAATAAACAATCACATGAGGAAACAGCTTTGTCTCAGAAAAGGGGACGAGGTAAGGAAAGGTAGAGTAGGAGCAAAGCAGGCTCAAGAAGACAGAAAGTAGACACTGCTTCACCAGAAAATGTCTTCTTTGCTCCCCAATTTCTGTAAATCATCTACTGACATCTAAATTCGGCAATTCTTTGAGTCCTTCGTGTGCTTCAAAACGTTCATTCAAGTACAAGGAAGTGCAGACCAAGATGAAATATTCCGAGGCTGTGAGCTCAGCGAAACAATTGTGCCATAGGGTCCAAATAAAACTATCCCATGGAAGAAAAGGACCTCCAAAAGAAGTCGAAATCACAATCCATTGTTACGATCGGCGCCCTACCGATATCATTATGTTTGTGAGCTCCTGGAATACGACTCCCAAGTAGTAAGTCTTAGGATCCTGGGATTGAAGAAATATATCCATGCTCATGCTGTGAAGCTCTCGATAATAGCCCATCCCACCACTTCAATCATAGAGTAAAGTAAGGGGTTGAGCGGATCTGTATATTCCTAGTGCATATAGCATATATTGGGGAAGGTATCTAGGTTCATAACTTAATATCAAAAACAATGTTTTGATTATCTGTATATCCTAAACTAGAACTATTGAGCCTCAGAAAGCTGCTGATATGTACCATTTGGATGTCGCTTCCTCAGATCATATCCCCACTTCTGCTGTCACAATCCTCCAATCCCCATAAACTAAGATAACGCTGTTCTGCATTTCGTAGTCGGATATTGACTTGAACAAGAGCATCCTCCATATTGTGGAATAAGCCATACATCTGTTCCTGAAATTGTAGCAGTGCTTGTTTGGTTTCTGAATGCCAGGAAAGCTCGGCTTTCAAGTAGCTGACTTCGTAGGCCAAGTCCTCAACCTGCTTTCTCAAGCTTCTTGGTTGCATTTTCGATTGTTGAAGGCGTGAAGGAAGGCGTTCAATATTTGAAGAGGTACCACCGTGACGTAAGATCTCATGGTCTTGAGGTGTGACCTCCTCCTCAATCGCGTACAACGGGCGACGTGCGTAGTGACGATTCATTTTAATATTTAAGGCCAAGAGAGGTTGCGGAGGTGGAATTAGAGATGGCTTTTCTTCTTCTATAAGATGAGTGTAAAGGAGCACTCAGCCAGAATAGAGCGCTTTTATAAGCAATTTATAACTTGCTGGAACAAAGACGCCATTTGAAGGGTCACAAATGTCCCTAGATAATAAGCTGACAGAGTTCCTTGGGAGCACTTGGATTTTAAAATGTTAGAGCACGATCTGTTCTGCAGTGGACTAGCTGCCCTAAGGAAGGCTAGTAATGGAGCTTAGGATTCTGACAAGATTATGTCTATCGCTTAGTCTCGTTTTGAAAACCCTGGGGACTGTATGACATTGACTGTGCGGACTTGAATTTAAATACATGAATACACACATGCAGACAAATACACATATATATAGAAAGTGAAGAGTACTACTGAATTCCTTCCATACCGTACATTACTTCTTTGGCCAAATTTTGGCCAGGTCTGTCCAGAACCTGGACATCGCCTTCCACCGGCAACTCAGCTGGAAGGGAAACATCGGTGTATGTATCCCCTGCCAAGAAAGTGTTACCTCCATCACTCCCATTGGTTGAGGAACAGCAGCCAAAAGTAGTCCGTATGGTCTCTTGAAGCGTTTCTATGATGCCTTCCTTGAGTTTGATTGTCATTTGAAGGTCCTTGATGGTCTCCTGATTTTTCATGTTTTCCAGGCATATGGCAAAAACATCGAGCGGTTCATCCTCTGAGTGCCTCGCTGCGGCCTCGGCCTCTGCTAGTGATTTCACTAGTAGGTCATTGATTGTGAATAGGGTTGTGGCGCGAGAATCTAGATCCTGAGATTTTGTCCGTTCTGTGGCCAATTCTTGCCGAATCATGTCCATATCTCCGGACACTCGCGAAGCACGGGCTTCGAGAAGACCATTCCTCCATTGTGCATCTACTAGTTTCTCCTCTAGTTGACCGCAACGGTACCGTTCCTGCTGGAGGTGGGAGTTATATTCATTCCATCGGAACTCCAATTGACCCTGGTATGCTTTGGATGCTTGTTCACGCTCCAGAAATTCTTTAGTTAGCTTGGAAATATTGTGCCCGTTGGATTGTTGGACTTGGGTAGCCTTTCAACCTGTATGTGAGCAAGGACTTGGATACAGAGTTGGGTTCTGTACATACCGATAGGAATGAGCTATGGGAAGGCAGTGAATGTTCCATGGTGTTATTCGTGTCACTCCCTGTTTTAGGAGCAGAAGATGCCACTTCGGGAATTTGCTATGCTGTATAAAGTAGCCTCAATACAGAATATTTATGCCATAGGACAATAGCTGTATATAGGACAGGCTTTCCCAAAGCTGGAAGGTCGTGATAATACAACTATGAAACACAATAAATCTCACCTGGTAGACCCACAGGGAAAATTACAGCGGTACTAGGTTAGTCTATGCCGAGTGTTCCCCGAGCTTTACCGTATGTGGGTCACCAAAGTTACCGATACCATGTAATATTACCTCATTTTAGCTTGAGAAGCGGATTCGTGGGTAAATTACAGTGATACAGCACTAAATTAAAAATATCCTGCCTGATGCAGGTGTGGGGAAGAAACATATATATAGTACATTACTTCCAAAGCTTGTTTTAATACACTTGGCTGAATAAGCAGCAATCACTAACTTATCACATCTATTGATACCCTGTATATAAATATTCATGATTTAAAATATAAATATATTACAATCAGGTAAAGCATTAATTTTTCACTTTACCAAATACTCACCTTGTAACTGGAAGGCTGTGAATACATTGCCATTATGGCAAGGTAAAAGGCAAAGCCGAGGAACACTACTCCTAAGCTAGGTTCAAGACTATGATGAAGCCCGCAACAAGAGTTCTTTAGACTACCCTCTACCATCTACCATAAAATTGGTCTAGTACTGGAATCCAGGTGTCACCTACCCAATGTTCATGTATATCCAGCTCATATTGTATTAGAGAGAGGAAGTCTACTCCCATGAATAGTAATAGTCCTACTAGTCCATCTGTACCGATAAAAAAAAGGAACAGAATAGCAAAAGAAAAATGAAACATGTATCCACAATTCTCTCAGCTGCTGATGGCAACGCCCATGCCTTCTCCTTCACTATCATAGAAACCCATCAAGTCATCAGAATCACGGTGTCTCGATAGACGCGCAAGCAGATGATGGAATCTCCGACAGGCATCATCCACACCCGAACTTATAGTATTTATCCGCTCATTTTCCTCATTAAATGTTCTCGCAAGGTCATGCAACCACTTCGAATAGCTGTCCACCCTTCTAGGAAGTAACATCAATTCGTCAAGGGCATCATCAATAGAGCTGAGCCTTGCTTCCAGGTTGTTCACCCTCTCAAGTAATTTATTCACCTTGTCGTCTGTATACACGTCATTCCCTCCCTTATATCCCTCATCCGCACCTGTGTCTTTTCCATGTTCCACTTCTTTGGGAGTCTGACTGATTTTGTTGATTTGCGACTCCATGTTTGATAACTTCTGGAACAACAGCTCCCTAATGAGTGTACAAGTTAGCATTGTATTCAAATGAGGATGCGAAGGGCCAACCCACCCGGTTGTAGGGCGACAAGCCATGCTGCTCTGAGAAAGGCTGTTGGATTAGTCAGTCAGACATCAGCTGGTACCATTGTTGGAAATACTCACGTTACCCCCTGTCCTTGCGGATCATAAAAATTATTATGGATGCTCCTAGACGTCTCCTCTGTTCGGTGGGCACTCCGGTGTGGCGATGGAACAATGGGCGGACTGCTTTGGGTTGCCAAGATATCCTCTACGGCAGCAGTAGATGTATCTTGGTGGCGCAACGCCTCCCGAGTTATAGGATTATAGTCTAGGTGGTCAATGCCTTGTTCGAAGTTGTATGGAAAGTCAGGAAACTGGTACATTATGAAAAGTAATCAGATAAGGACAAATGTAACAGGTTGATATAGACCACATAGCCCTTGAAGGCAAGAGTCGACACTTTATACTTGCTACTGACCCAATGACTGTATGAGGTAAGTGCTTTGCCTCTCATTCCAGACTAAGTTTTACCCCTGCAGGCTTCCCCTTGTCATGACTATTGCAGTATGAACCACGGTATCAGTCGCAAACTTACAGGAACAGATTGCTGTTGTATTATGGCATCTTGGCGAAGAGCTAAGAAACCATTTCTGTCCCGTCTCCCAAGGGTGTCTAATCTGCACTGAAAACAACCACGGTTTGAGTATGTCTGCGGTAGTGGGGTCCTGTGTATTCTTATTTGCTCCTGGCTACTACATAAGCCACCCTATCATTGAGCAGCGTTCTGGAAGATCCTCAAAGCTAGGCTTAAGATCCCCTGGACTTGAAATTGGGAACATGTTACAGACATGCAATGCCTTGGCACGTTGAGACACCCTAAAAAAAGGAATTAAAATACAACTAAATGTAGATTATTTAGTATTGGATACTACTTGTTTCTTATCCGAATGATTGCTCCCGTGGATACACTGAAACGGGGACGAGACATTGATCAATTATTTCGATACCTGGGATCAGTGGACCGCCATCCGATTCGGCAAGAGTATATTAAAAGGATAGTCATCTAGCCAGGGAAATTCTTTTCGCCTTGATAGACTTAGGTGGTCAAGCAGGAGTGTTGCCTTGTAGGGAGAAGATAGATAAGCTGCACTATCTGCTCAGCTCATACAACAACACACAAAGTAAACAATCTGTGACACAAATCGGTATGCGTCCAAGAAATGATAGTAGCTGGCTTGATGTCAGACACAGTGGGGAGGGTACTTTTGTCATCCGTGACCACGGCCGATTGTCGCAATTAATCTCTGAATTGCCTCAACCGAATCATCAATATCCTCTACTGTCGGTTTTCATCGGCAATAAGACCAAAGACGTTGCCCTACAGACAATCTTTCCCCATAACAATATTCGGAGAACCCGATCAAAATCAAGTATCAGTTTGCGGTACGATACAGCTTCAGTTGGTTGTGACAATCCGATCCTATTCGCCGATGGAGATCTTAATTCGAGCCGGGATTGCAACGATCCCATGCCAGGGGTGCATGACTATTCAGTCACATGGAATGTTGATACCACTAATGATGCGTTAAAGCTGGTCTATGCTCGTTTGGTATTCCTCTTTGCTGATGTTGTGTGTATTTTTGCGGACGACTTCCCTGATCTTGCGTCAGTGGCTCAGTTCTTAATTGACTGCATTGAGTCGCGTTCCGCATCGACGCTACCTAGAGCGGTCCGACCGCGGGTGCTTGTGGTTCTAGCGGATTACGCGGACCACGCTGGTCAAAACAGCCCTCCGGTCGAAAGTTTCTACCAGAAGCTACACGCGGCTGGCCCTACTCACCTCTCCGAACCATTCTCTTTTATAAACCTTGTATACTTGGATCTCAATCATTCAGAACAAGCCAGATACAATCGACTGCGCATGTGGCTGAAAATACAAAGTGATGACATACGGACTGTCCGTAGCGAAAACTGGGCAGACTGGAACTTATTGCACCTAAACGCATTTTTCCGGTCGGCGCTTAGCCAGCTGTCGTCGGATGACCAATCCCCATTTAATTTTGTGAAAGCATCCAGGGAAGCGAATCCTGTACCTGCCGGATTGAGCAACCACATCTTGCACTATGTGGAGGTTGGCATGCGACAAGGATGCTCGCTGGAGACCTTGCTTTCAACTATGGTGTCTGCCTTGATGTTGGACCACTATGTGCCTGACATGATGCGTATGATCTTCCCCGTGTCTCTAATTTTCAGTGGGCCTGTCTCCACATATTCGACCTTTCCCTAATAAGAATGTAGTGATGGAGCCACGGGCCGTCTTGCGAACTCTATACCGCCCCGCATTCCTCCGGGCGTTCCGTGATTACAGAGGACCGAAGCTCCCGAAGCCAGGTGCGGTATTGATCTCTGAAGTGGAACAAGAATTTGTGAGACAGTTACATTTACTACAATCTAGTGGACAGCCATCTCTAGATTTTCGACGTTGCCATCTTTTATCGATGAGCGCTGAATTAAGTCAAATACAATCGGACCGAATCTGTCTGTACTGCCTAGTTCGCCCTGCACAACATTCTCAGGCATGTGGCCACACAGTTTGTGATCTCTGCCCCCAATTATTTGGGGTACCAGCTGGAGACGCAGAGTACCGGTTTACCATGTTGATGTGTCTACTGTGCCAGTCGCAAGCCACAACCGTGATCGACGTCCTCCCGCCTACTATGAACCCAACTGTATTGGCTATCGACGGTGGGGGTGTCAGGGGAGGTATCCCGTTGGAGTACCTACTGCTGATTCAAGAAAGCCTAGGCGCGGAGTGTCGATTGGTGGATTTGGTGGATGTATCCGTTGGATCAAGCTCCGGTAAGTTTGCCCCTGAATTAGCGTGTCCCAAACTCCCGGGTCGGGCTGGCCCACATCAGATAACATGTTGCCGTGCCCCAAATAACTTGAAGTGGGAAACCGTTGCTAATGACAACAGGGGGATTGCTGGTTCTAGGCCTGATCGGCATGGAGTGGGATGCACCCACCTGCTCCCAAACATTTGACCTTCTCGCACGGCGTATTTTCCGCGAACGCCGACAACCAGTAATATCTTGGCTGCTTCGCTTGGTGTTGGGCCGGGATTCGCTCCTTGGGGATATCCCGAAATGGCTGTCCTGGTTTCTCCATGATAGCTGCTACGACCCCAGAATCTTTGACGTCAGCCTGCAGGAAGCGTTTAGCGGAAACAGGCGTGTCTTTGATCCGGTTGGCGAGCCCTCGCGATCACCTGTGCACTCCAGGTCCAAATTTGGTGTCATTGCAGCGAGCATTGCTAAGGATACTCGATCATTCGTCTTTGGTAATTTTAACGCATCTGACTGGTTTTGTAAAGATCATGGTAAGAGCGCTCTATTCAGCGCGGAAGGTACCCCACTAAAATGCTCACCTATAGGCTACGAGCTGTTTCGAGCCGAAACCAGAAGTACTGAGCCTCTGATGTGGGAAGTGTAAGTTACTCTAAATATGAGAACTATTGTGTCCATCCTTACACAGTACAGTGCAAGGGCTACAGCTGCGGCTCCATTGTAAGTAAAATGCATTGTTGCCCCGGTTGCATTACAGTTCCAAAAATCTTTAATATACATGACTAGCTTCTTTTCCACGGCCCATTTACGCAATATCGGCTCATTTCAGGATGGGGGATTACAAGATAATTTTGCCGCTGGTATTGCCGGCAGGCTCTGCCGCCGAATCTGGCCCTCCAAGACAGGTATTGCAAGACTAATTTCCATGGGCACCGGTGATGCCAGCCCTCCCGCCGACCGTTCGCCCCATTTTCGTCATGTTTTCCGAGACGGCTTTCTCCGCAGAGGTTTTGACGCTTTCATGTCGAACTTGGGTACCACGTCAAAGTGGCTGCAAATGGTGGAACAGCTGGATAGTGCCGTCAGACCCGACTATATTCGGTTGGATGTCTCTCTGAACGACATCCCATGCACCATTGATAACGCTGAGGCCATGGATGATTACCGTAACCTGGTTATCCTCCAACCAGGAAGCGCCCGAATGGCCGGTGAAGTAGCAACATCTTTGCTCATTGCTCGCTTCTTCTTTGCCCTGGAGAGTCATATAGAGATTGAGTCTACTGGGGCACATGTCTGGTGTCACGGCACCATTCGATGCAAAGGGCCAATCAAGGCTGTTGTAGGGGCTCTTGAGCGACTACACCCCGAAAATGTCGACTTTGTCAGCGATTCAGCACGACTAGGTACTTTTAGTGGTAACGACGATGTATGCCGTGCCTGTGGTCGCTACTCGAAATCCGTCTCCCTGCTCCTCCGACATCCCGGAGAGGTAGTAAACATCTACATGCGGATTAATAGACACCAAAAGTGGAGAATTAGCGGTTTCCCGGCTAGCGCGGCATCCATTACTAAGATCCAGCAACTACAACATGCATTTGGCCGATCAGACCACGGCCGGCCAAACAATATGCCCTGTGCCTTATGTGATGGTCTAGCTAGCCCATTTCGAGGAACCCGCAGGAAGCGCGCTTCTATGGTGTCCATCGAGGAACCGGGGAGAAAGCGAGTCCGTGTGGTGGATCAAGCTCAAGTTTACACAGCAGAGGGTTGAGCTCAGAACATGCCTCCAAGGATTCATGGAACCGTTATGACCCCTGCAGTACTTTCTTTTTTTTTTTTTCTATCCTTGTTTCTACCCCTTGATTTAACATTATCCAATATTTTATTTACCATTGTCATGTCTTTCACTCAATTATATTTTATACTTTTTGTATTTTATTCGAGATTATATTGTGTTGGGTTTTATTACGCTTCCTTATTTTCCGTATTTTCCGTATTTTTCTTATTGGTTTTTTATTTGGTTTTTTATTTGGTTTTTTATTTGGTTTTTTATTTGGTTTTTTATTTGGTTTTTTATTTGGTTTTTTATTTGGTTTTTTA
>NW_022474777.1:0-25265 GCF_009176365.1 Aspergillus alliaceus
TGGGCTTTATAGGTCTCCTCAGATGGCTGAACAGCTCGTTATAGACACTTAACATGATATGCGGAGTGACATTCTTTGATTATCGAGAAGAGCGTTGTATAGATAGAAAAAGGCTAGGTAATTGCAAGGAAATAATTTATCTATCGTCATTTCTTTTAGCTTGGCTGTAGATTAGAACGAGTATACATGGCCTATATCCTGTCAAAACAGATCGTAGCTGTTTTGGCGCGCCGAAGTATTAAATATATTGATTGCAACGATCTTGATATTTTGTATTGGTACAGGGTTCGGTCCTGTTATTTGCAGATTCTGGAAGACCTCTCGGCGTTGCGGGCAGTTATAGTAGACCACCAACTGCTGAGTCTAGCGTATTGTATAGAAGAAGGTAATATCAAAGCGAGTAGTTTGCCTTGTTCAGGGTATATAATTTCTTAATTCTCTCGCGGTGCCTCTCTCTCTCAGTCCAGTTCTATCCCTCCTCTTTCATTTCTCATATTTGCCTCCACTTTATCAAGTGTCTCTTCAGAATTACTTGGATAATATATGCCATACATGTATACGAATAATAGTCATCTCGTTTGGTAGCTCAAGGAGCCGAAGAAGGTATGAACGTCGCAGACTGTCGACGTATGAGTAACTGAAGAGTATTCACGTGACGTTCACTGATACGGAAAAGGTTTGCTTTGTGATGCACGGGGAAGTAGAGTAATGAACACAATGGTGGTACTCGACTGAAACAGTAGAACAATGCGGAGATGGAAGGATGAGTAGTGGATCAGGCTGGATCGACTACAATTTGTAGCAAGCGCAGGGGAAAGCACGACATGCGTAACAGACAAGCAGTATCTGCCCCAATTTCCCCTACGGCAATCAAGGGAAGGGAAGCCGGCACCGGCTTCGCTTTCCATAATGATTATGACTTGGAGGACGTCAGGCGTTCATAAATGAAGAGCAAGAGCAAGCACTTCTCCGTACTCGACGCCAAAGCGTGAGTCTACTCGATTGATTACCCGTGGCACTCTCACAGGGACCCAACCATCTATCAAAAGAAGACTCCCTGGTACATTACATGGCTATACACGAGTGCGTAAGGAGGACTGCCACATATCTTCTCTCCGACTAGAGATTTCAGTTTTACCCGAATGAAAACTGTACCTTTTCTATTAGAGTTACGATACTCTGAGTATAGATATACTAGCTTGTCAGAGTGGTAAATTAGACAAATCATTCTAATTGAATAAGACAGCTTGGAAGAGAGCACTACATGAATGTTAAATGACGCAATTGCAGGACAGCCACTACTGCCAAGGTACACCATAAATCGGGAAGTAAAGGTAGGTCGCGAAAATACCTGGAGATGAGGAAGTATTAGACAAGCTATGTCAGTGATGAACAGTCTCAAAGAATAGTTTTCAGTTAGGACATTGTTGGCTCTCCAACTAGTCACATAGGCTTATAACCTAGAGTATGCTCTTATAGCTCTTATAGCCTCTGCAACCCCCTTTCTTAAAAGAACAAGAGGATATAAGTTACTGACGTCTAAGCTTTTGAGTATTGTATAGATCAAAGTGTCCTACAATATTAATTAGAACTTTATGACGTGGATTGGCTCCGTATGGGAACTAATTTTGTTACGAAGATCCTAATAATACCTTAACTTGCCCTATCTTACTGTGGATGTCTAATCGATCTTGGGTACTTTATAGGTATACCGCAGTTTCTCAGTCCTAGACCAGTAGTGGGAGGTCGTGGCTTCTGTGTAGGACCTATCTGAGCGGTAGCCTCTGGAGCTTAATGTTATATGACGATGAGTAGTCAATTCACGGCGGTCTAGAAACCTCTCAACCCACCGAGTCGTACCGGATCTGCTTAGTCTAAGCCAACGGGTAGCGATTGTCCACGACCATATAGACTTCGTCGTAACCTTGTGTAACATTTTGAATACAATTATGGGTGAGTGTGGGTAAGATACGGCCTGACATGAACGTGTCACTGAGTTCTGTTCAACCAGTCAATGAGAGCATTGCAAATTTCCATGACGTATCGGATGTCACTCGCACATAGACATAAACTTGACAAGCTGCATGCCCCTCCAGATGCAGCTGTTTTAGGCACCCCGAATGCAGAAGGAGGTGTCATCCAGTCGGCGTATGCATGTCGATATAAGGAATCTCAACGTCATGATCTGTTGAATTTAGAATGGCCATTGACAAGTGCGGAAATGGCTTTGCTCCAGCCTGACGCTTGAATGCTGCAAACGTACACTTGAAGGGCCAAAGTAACATTCCAAACTTTGGTAGCTTGCATAATATGGAAAGCTGCTACTGTAAGTCATTAGAAGGCAGTCATGTCGTGGACGGTTGCATTCAATTCTTTGCTAAAGTGGGGTCGACTATGTTGTATGGTGTAGGAAAGAAGGAATCTCTGATTTTAATAACGGTGTCATCGAGATGGGGTTCGAGTTTAAGTCCATAAGCTCTTGCAAAGACTATCAAAGGTTTAAGAAGGGGAGATTCTCCGTCCCGATGCTGTAACCTTTTCATCCCAGGTCAAAAAGTTGACGGAGAAACCAGCCAACCGTTTCAAGGCAAATCGAAAACCTCCCTAAATCAACGAGTCTCTGGAGACCAAACTAAGCTTACAATGTCTACCTCTCGCTTCCAGTCTGGCCCAACAGCCGCTCCCCAGTCCACCGTTAGACACGCAGGTCTTCCGGATGTCAGTCCTTGCGGCAAACTCTTCCAAGCCGCCAAAGACGGCAATACGAAGCTGATCGAACAGCTAGTTCTGCAAGGGGCTGATATCAATCAGCAATGCATGAAGCTCAATGGCTACACCCCGCTGATCGTGGCGGCCATTGCGGGTCAGGTATCAGCTGTCGAAGCGCTACTCCGCCTCAAAGCTGACCCTAATATCCGGGACAGCGATGGCTACAAAATCAGCAAACTGGCTATTGACGCCAACCAGATGGATGCAGTGACCTGCCTAATTAAATGGGGGGTAGTTGTAACTGATCCGCGGGTCCAGGAAGGAAAGGATTGGCTGACAGAGCAATACGAGCTCATGTGGAAAGACGTCAAGGATCCAGATAGCAAGCCACCTCGAGCAGTGCTAGACTACATCAACAACGGCTATCCTAACGGCCCATGGCCTGACAAGCGATCCATCTTGGATGTGTATTGGGAGCATATTCTGCTTCAGTACATCGGTGATCAACCTCTGGATATCCAGCGGAATGTGTCGACGGATCTCATCCTGCCTCATTCGGGAACCTTTTGTCGCATCTTGAGCGGTCACGCAGGTTATAAGGAGGCGGCCAGGCTCTTGTATAAGGCATTGCCTACCACCAAGTACATCATCAAAGGAACTGTTGTGGATGAGAAGGACCGATGGGTCACTGAGCGATGGGGATACCTTGACACAGACTACAAACTCCAGGTGGAAGATGGTATCGACGCTTTTTTGATAAATAAGGAGACAGAGAAGATTGAAGTGATGATGATTAACTTCAGCGTTGGACCTACTGGGTCGTGAATTGATGGGCAAGGGACCTTCGGTCGAGATTGGAATGAGGTGGGTGGAATGAGGTGGATGGAATGGTTTTGTTTGCTAGGGTCTCCGTTGCTTGTATAAAAGTTGGAAATCGAGGAGAAGAAAACTGAAAATAAGGAAGGAGGAAGCCAAGAATGAAATAAAAGAAAAAAAGAAAAAGAAACTAAAAAAGAAAAAGAAAAAGAAAAAGAAACTAAGAAAAAAAGAAAAAGAAAAAGAAAGAAAGGCTGTGTGCTTTTCTGCTGACATACTCTCAGTGTTATTTGTATTTCTGGCTCTACTATGTTTAGTTCCATGTTACCATGTTACCAGAAAAAGAAAAATAATTAAAAAAGATTCTTGGTTGATTTTGTAATAAACGCGAGAAGCTTTTTCTATCTCTTAGTCAAGCTCTGTTTTTTAATGCTGCTTAGATTATTTTTTTTATGTACGTCTAGTCCTCACATTCTATATGTAGGATTAGATATCAAGAAAAGATAGAAAAGATACAACCAACCGCTGTTAATATTGTTGCTGTTCATATATTCCCCTGTCCTGTAATCTTTAGGGATATATTTCCACATGTCTATTCTGAGTACTGGTCCCAGAATATTTGATACTTCCGGAAATCGAGAATAGAAACCTTTTTGGTCTATGAGGAGCTGTATTTAGTTCAAATCCAGAATAAAGGTTTAGATATAGGGCAGATTGTTGAGATGTAAAACGAAAAAGGACCTAGCCCTACGACATTGCTCAAGGTAAAAATAGTGCCTTGAAGTATTATTTCAATATGGAAGCTCAATGTCTCTACCAGGACTGCAAACCTCTTGATTTAGCTTTCTGCTTTTCGTCCATAGGGGACGGACTATGGGACCACTCGTACGACTCGTTTTTCTCCGAAAGAATGTCCTTTTCGTTACTCTGTGCCATATTGGGCCGTGATGACCAACCCGAGTCTCCGCAATCAGGGCAGGGATCAATATTGTAGCCAATCCCATGGCAACTCCCGCATCTTTCCGGCGCGTATCCTTCGCCATCGCAGCTTCGGCATTGCTGCGAGAAGAGCGGGGCGTGGAACTCGCCACGATCCCCTGAATATCCATTTTCTTCGAGACCACCACGTGCTCCCTCACAGTAGGGGCAGATCCCAACTTGTGTCCCAGATCGATCACATTTCCAACAGTCATTGCGGACCTTTTTCATTCCTGAGCAGAGATTGCACTCTACCATAGAAGTCAATAGTGTAGGTTCCAGAAGGGGGAAGAGATCTTAATATCAGTTTAGTGACAGGAGCTAAAGGCACGGTTGAGGGACTCCTCACAGCTTTAATAGATCCGATATCGCCTATGGATCAGAGTTGTGTTTTCGATTTATGAAGGCAACAAATACCGTCCATTAATAACCAATGCCGCCAAAGATGGTATTGTTAGCAAACTAGTTTAGCGGAGACTCAAGAGGTATTCACGAAATTGGTAGATAATCGATCAAATACTCGACGAAGTGTGATTTATAGGTGGTGGTCAAAGGTTTTGGAGATTTATCCACCAGCTCGTGATTTAGCAACAGTCCGCGCGGAATGCTGCGCAAAGCGACCTCGATAATGTAATCGTCGGTATCTAAAAGTGGAACTATTTGATGTTACCCTGGCTATAACCATCGCTACCGGCATTAGCCGATTCTCATCGGAGAAGCCGATATGGCGAAGCCACTAGAAAATAGACAGTTGGATAGAATTCTGAGCAAGATAATCGACACGCCAACAACCATGAAACAAGTATCCTACGGTAGCATTATTCAGATAAATTAGACTTAGTAGCAGCAAGCAACCAGAACCTCCCGCCAAGTTGCAGATTTTTCCGGCACTAGACCTCCACTGTCCTAGGCCAGGATTCATAACAATACCACTGTTCCCAATATTGCTTTTGCACCCCATTCCATTGTCATCAATGCGTTCCAAGGTCAGCTACTTGATGAGAGGCTGTATAACATGCAGTTCACTATTCTGAGAAAGCTACGGTTCCTGGATGTTAGAAAGCAATGAGTTCCACTCTCCATGATTCAGATCCTCGCCAAACACTATTCCCTCGCTCCTACCTTTCCGTATTGATTTAGCGTGTAACTTTTTTTCGTCGTAACTGCAACGAGGCTTGTTCTAGTCAAGTTCTCCAATTCGGAAGACCCAGGAAAAATGTTGGGTGCAATCGCCTGTCGGAGTATTTCCGCCTGTGCTGGAGTGAGAATACCGTGATCCAACACAAGACTATCTAATTCATGGAGAACAATCCCCAACATTCTCTTACCACGAATAAATAACATGCTTCGTGAATTATTCACGCAGCTTAAAGACAGGTGACAAGTGATTTCCCACGAAAGGGTACAAAGCTCATGCGGGTAAAGCAGTATTCCCACTTGATCGACTCTCTAGAGACATGCCATTTGCCTCTGTATCGCCATCACGGAGTACGCAATGCAGAGAATATTCTGTTTTGCAATTCCTCTCGGTCCAATACCCGCGTTCCGTTTTGACGTGTGCAATGAACAGATCGACAAAGTCCCTGGCAATTCTCGAGGCTTTAAAGCGCCTTCTTCCGATGAAAATGCAACCACTGTAAATATTCAACCTTAGATTAGCATGCTGTATCAGTAAATCAGTAAATGGACTAGCAGGCGCGGATATGCATATACGTAGAATTCTCTCTTCGTGTGTCTGCCATAGCCAACGGCTCGATATGGACGTTAAACTTGATTATTAATAATAATAATTCTCTCTTCGTGGGCTTCAAGGGGCAGTCGGCGAGGGAACTGCGCTTTTTCGTCTGTCCACCATCTTTCAACAAGATTTGCCATCGCAATTGAGAGCGCTTCATGCAGTACTCCCACCCTGTCAATCTGGGATTCGGACACAAGTAGTGAGTAGGGAGAGAGCTTGTAAGACCCTACCGGGTGGCTGTGACAGCCTCGGCTTTACAGAATGAAGATAGGGACGGAGTTTCTCTTGTTGTTGCCTCCAAATCTCTTTTGAGAGAGCAAACTTGCAGGAGCTTCTCCTGGTGATTCATGTTTGCGTTTCGTTCAGAGTGATACAAACCAGCAAGATACATATACAGAGTGGTTTATGTTCATAACTTCAATTAAGCCCTAGAATCAGCAGGGATAACTACTAGTCATGTTCCATAAGTATTCTTGGTGATGTGATAGCTAAGAGGTACGGCGTATGTACAGATGTGATTACATCTTCATATGACTTACGGTATTCCGTTTTCGGAAAGATTCTGACCTCCACCGTTCATTCATTTATCGTCCACTTCGTTTGGGCCCCTTCCTTTCACCTCAACTAATTAATATGGGCCCTAATCTACCTCGCTCATCGATAAGAGAGTCGATCGACTTGCTTAAATCACTACAAGGGTGTGCTACCTGCAAGTGCGTACCGCGCCGTGTGCCTTACATGCGCCCACTAAATCCTAAGCCAATGCAGGATTCGTAAAGTTAAATGTGATGAGACAAGGCCGCAATGTTTGCGCTGCAAAACTATGGGCCGAAAGTGCCCAGGGCCCCGAGTGTACAAGGAAAGACCTGGAGGGCAACCTTCGTACCCAGTCTCGCAATTGCATTCTTTACAGCCATCCTCCACTACCAACTGCCATGGACAGCAGGAGCGTCGTGCGTTCGAGTACTACTTCATCCATGCTGTTTCTGGCATCGCAGGTGTCCTTGATATCAGTCTTTGGAAGGGTACTGTTATACAGCTATGTCGCTCAGAGCCTGTGGTCTGGGACGCTGTCACTGCTCTTAGCGCCCTGTATGAAAACCCGGATCCATTCCTGGGACCACCTATCGTAGTACCTGCCCTAAAGACTGTGACGAAGCATCACGAAGCATTGGGCTGGTACTTCCGCTCAATGAAAAGTATGCGAATTCAAATCGAGCAGAGCAAAGCTAGCATATTCACTGCTCTCATTACATGCGTACTTTACCTATGCATCGAAATCCTGCAGGGGCATACAATCGAAGCATTTCAACTTTATGAGCAAGGGATGCGACTACTTAGTGCACTTCCTCCCAGAAATACATTCTATGAGAATTCTGCTATTCAAGATCTTATTGTCCCACTCCTTTTCCGCTTGGGCGTTTCCGCAATCGTGTCGGCAAAATATCCAGTTATAGATCCGTTTAAGCTTGTGTCTCCAACTCTAGACTTTCCATTTCCTACCATTGACTCTGCCCGGACAGCCGTTTACTTCCTAGCCATAGAGTCCATGTCTCTTCTACAGGTAGGATATGATTACTTGGCCACACCCACACTTCATTCAAACGAACCACTAGCAATCTCTGCCCGTCAGCACTGTCTCCTATCTCGACTAAGAAAATGGGACCATGCATTCGCCAAGTTAAGAGAGGTCTACATATCCGGAACTTCCGATCCATTACAGCATTCGACAATATCACTACTCCTAACATTCCATACAGCATTGACCATTCTTGTATCAAAATGTTTATCAGAATACCAGATAATCTTTGATTCACACACAGACCGCTTCCACCTTCTAGTCAAGTACGTGACAGATGCATGCGCCGCATACAACAGTTCACGGCCCCCACCATTTACATTCGAACTAGGGGTGGGCATGCCGCTGTACACCACGGTCGCGAAATGTCGATTACCCAAGTTGCGAAGAGAGGCATTAGCCCTTCTTCGACAAGCGCCACAGGTCCAAGGGTTCTTTAAATGTGCGCCGTGGGCCACGCTAGCTGAAAAGGTCATACAGCTGGAAGAAGACCATGTCCCCAGCGTGCGGGTAAAGGCTCTCTCCTATGGGACAAATGTTGACCATGCTATGTCAGTGCATGGGAATAGGCACTCTGGAGAATCTCGGGAGATCTTCGTTTTTGGGGTGCTTATGGATGCTCCCCCCCGTTGTACATGAGGTGGTGGAAGTTGAACCGTGTGATTTAGGCGACAAGGTCGTCGCAGGAGAAGGAATTGTTGCTAAGGAGCGGCATCTCTATGGCATTGGTGTCATCACAACGGTGAATATTGATGCGATCGAGGAGGTATACTCGGATGATTATGGTGTGGAGAGGGTGAAACTGCGCCAGAGGGCTGAGGAACATTTTCTGTTGATGTTTACACGTAATGAGTGGTCACTGAGTGGTGAGAGGAGTAAGGCCAGATATTTTTTACTTATAGAATATTCGGAATTTGCGCAATGAAAAGAAAAAGGAAGAAGAGAACGTTGAATACCTAGTATTTCCTAGGTGTCACAGGCCGCGATACCAAAAGCAGCCTGAAATATCAGGCTATCGAAGTCAGAGTCTGATGACATCACGGGACCTGGCATTTTTGCCCAAAAGAGTAAGGCGAAGGAATATCTTCCCATTTAACGCGAGGGGTAAGGAAGGCCTAAGGTCACTCCTCTTCGCTAATTTGCATTATCGGAAAGTGAAAGGTGCATTGTGACTTTATTCCACTGCAGCAATGGCATTCGCTCGCAGCTTAGCCATCCTTCCCGGAGGACTAGGTAGGGTTGAGAGGTGGATAATGCAGTGAAGAAGAAACCTGTTAATTTCAACCGTGGTCCAGGTGGGCTCGGGTCAAGCATAGGCAAAAAGCTCAAACAACAAGGGGCTCGCCTCGCCATTTTGTACGCTCCCTTTGAGGCGGCCCGTCGAGACCAGCTACTGGAATCGGCATACGGCCACGTTCCCGATAGAAATGAAATCCGAACCTATGAATGTGACATCACGTCGCCGGAATCCGTTCAGTCGGCGTTCGACGCATTGAAAAATGAAATAGTCGAGCTGTCATCTTCATCTCCGGCCTACCCGAGTATCTTGGTCAATACAGCCGGCTACGTAAACTTGAGTGATATGGAAACAACGCCACCCGAGGAGACCATGAAACATCTCACCACGAATGTTTTTGGACCGATGCTCTGCTCCCAGGCATTTGCCCGTCTCTACTTTGCTGCGTCCAAGGTTGCCGAATCATCAACACACAACTCCCCTCCGCCTGGGAGAATCATCAATATCGCATCACAAGCGGCACACGTAGCTCTACCGCGACATGGTGCCTACTGCGCCTCTAAGGCCGCACTTCTCGGACTAACCCGTAGTATGGCTTCCGAGTGGGGAGGTCGCGGCATCACATCCAACACCGTATCTCCGACGGTGGCATGGACGGAGCTCGGGAAGAAGGCATGGGGCCAGCCAGGAGTTAAAGAGGCCTTTCTGAAGACGATCCCGACTGGGAAGTTCGTCTTACCGGAGGAGGTTGCTGATGCTGTCCTCTTTCTTTGTCAGGCGAGTACTCTAAGATTGTCGTGTCTCTTCTTAACCTGACTAGCTGAACAGGACTCCAGCGGCATGATCAACGGTGCAGACATCAGGGTAGATGGCGGGTTCACCATTCGATGATTTCCTTTCTCCGGGACTTCAATTGTCATGTTGTTTTCTTTCCCCAGATTAGATACAAAAAGATAAACCAGTCACAAAAAAAAATTACTATATTGAGAGTAGAGGCGGGCTTATAGAGCAGTGCGAGAGGGGTGTCCAAATATAAATCCATTAATAGAAACGACAAATTGCTAAATATGTCCACCTGATATCCACCACCAAGATGTTATCCTCTATAATATTCAACAGGAATGTTCGATCTCGCATGACAGGTCCCGAAATTTAGTTCTTAGTGGGAGCAGGCCTGGGAGGCTGAGGCTTATCGATAGGAGGAGGATGGGGGACGTCGCCACGCTCTCCATTATCATTGTCCTTAGGAGGACCGGGCTTGTCGGTGGGGGGAGGGGGAACATCTCCACGCTTGCCCTTGCCGTTCTCCTCCTTAAAGTAGCTAGTCAGGTCATGACCAGTTAAAAGCCCAGTATAATGATTCCGAAGTATAGCCGGAAACTGTTATGACAATATAGGCTTTTACCTAATCTGGTAGAGGGCCTAGGGGTCCCTTTTTTTCACCCTCACGCCATTCCGGAACCTCAAAACCAACTACCAGAATTGTCAATATGATATGTCTGCTGATATCAGCCAGCTCAGTACAACAGGCCTGTCAGAGATTAGAGCAAGCTGCTAGTATAACTATTGAACAAGGCAAGCAACAGGCAATCTAGTTTGAACGGCAAAAACAGAAGCAGTCCTCTTTACAAGGAAGAAAGGCAAGGATCTTAAGAATCAGATCCAGAGAGCTAAGCTTCAGATAGAAGGGCATGGAGTCTCATTTAACTCTGAACACCTGTCGATTAGGCAAGGAAATGCAATAGGAGAATATCAGGCGAAAACTAGTACGTCCATTCAGTACGGGACGAAAGCTTAGAGAATCCTAATACATGGAGACAGGGGGGTAGGAGTATATCCATCAATTATACCCCTCTACTCGGCCACGGGTTCCGTAGCTTAGATCACCATGATCGCTCTATATGTCAATTGGCCATAAATGGCTTTGTTCCCGTTCAGTGTTCGGGAAGCCGAATGGTAGACAGTATATCGAATGGTAAGCAGGAAATCTCATTACAGATATCGATACTAGCCTCCCGCCTATACTATCGAAAGCTTCAATATCGCGTTAAGTGGGTCGGACAGGAATGATTATAATCCCTGGTATCCGGCTGGGAATTTCAAGAATGCGCCTGCACTCATACGAGATTTTCATGCGCGATATCCAGCTCTACCTGGACCCCCCTTGAGGCTCTCGGCTGGCTGCAAGCAGCGGAGAATGATGAGTTCCTGACAGACCATCAAGATGGCAATAAACCAGCAACATGACTGGTCATCTACTGAAGGGGGGATAATGTGACGATCTAATCACTGTTCGCGCAACTGAAGTCATTTGCACTGTCTGTCCCACAACCCCCCATATTGATGTCATACTAGCGGTGATCCATTGGTGTTTCCTTTCCTTCTTCCGTTTAGTCTCCTAGTACGAACCTGCGAATAAGATCGTTTTCCATTCATTGAGGTTACCACAATGCACCTGGGTCAGGGTATACTGTACGGTCGTCAGGCCGAATCGCTATCTGACCTGTGGCATAGTGGGCTATATACGGGCCATATACAGATCAGAGTTAGTAGTTATTAGGGATTATGTTATTTATTAGCTTACATCTATTTTCTCCAATACAAAAATTTCTTCTAACTTATAAAGTTAGTTAACCGGTATTCTTATCTATAAGAGTTACAAGTATTACTTTCTTTTATATTAACCTTTCTCGTTTCTTCTTCTAGTAAAACACTACGCATCTCATCATTCTGCAAATGGCGTCGCTTCACTCTCTACAGTCCACAAGTATGGGTACCACCGTCATTTTGCATAATTGTACTACCCTCTCGGCGTAATCATATGTTTTTGGGGAACATTGTCGACAGACTTCTGATTTATCTCCGAGCGTTTGGAAGATGAAGGTTATGAAGTTAGCCATCACGTAAGTGGTAGATATAGAATAGAACATGACAGTGGATTACGTTGAATGCATGGACTTACATTGTCTGTGTCCATAGATAGCTACCGCTTATTGGCAGAAGGGTTTTATTCAAGCCCTCTATGATAGCCATCACAGTTGCACCATCGGTGTTTTGGAACCCCCTCATTTTGTATACCCCGCATTCTCTACACAAAGGAGAGAGAGCGCGGCGTCTTTGGTTACGCATCGCTTCCATTGTGGCTATATAGTAAATGCAACATTGAGAGGCTGCACAGCTATATTTGTGCATGTCTTGACCGATCAGGCATTCCACATATGACCACTTTGTCACAGTTTCCGTTTATAGGTGTCTTTCCTCTATCTATTCTCCCCAGCAAAGTTGAAGCTCACAGGCTGGTGGACACTGCTACTGCTGCAATAAATCCAGCTGTATGCATCGAGTCAGGTGCATGAGATGGGAGAGGTAATTGGAACATATAGTACATGGGGCTATTGTTTCCGTGCTTCCTAGCCCTATCAATACAGCGTCCTATCGGATAAAATGTGAATGGTCCAGCGGCCAGACTTCTGCCCACATTCACGACACACCGGCTCTTTTCCAGAGAAGCAAAGACATAGCCCATTCTGATTGCTGCGTACTACGACTTATTCCGCGCTACAGGCCGCCTCCATTGTTTCCTAGGTAGGACGAACGGGGGCATCAATACAATACAGACACAGAAAGTGTGAACGTGTCGAACGAGGAGATAAGTGGCACCCCCGGTCCAACTATATGCTATAAGAAATTAAACATGCAGATGGGCTGTAAATGCTGAAGCATTAGATACAACACCACATCAGCAATCGTCAAGTTTATAAACCGACCAGCAACCCAGGTGACTTGGGACCTTTCTAAACGGTCTTCCAGGCTGAACTATACCCCTTTTGTTGTCATCTTTTTCTTTTCTTCACTTCCCCATTCCCTTGATTTCTTCTGGAAGATTTTCCTGTACTCTTTGTTGGTCTGGTTCACCCTTTTATTCTTCCCTCCTTACATCGAATATCTCTTTTCTTTTCTTTTCCTGGAAGACTATCTTGCAGTGACTCTACCGCCCAGGCACTGGCAACTTGAATAATCATGGATATTAGGACTTCCAGGCGTTTTACAAACGAGGTAGATGACTACGAAAGCAGGCACTCGAAATTTCAAGTTCCCCTCTACGGGGAGGAAAGCAATAATATATCGAGTCATGGTGTCCCTCCTCTTATTGCAATTGTTGGTATGGGAGTCAGACTCCCTGGTGGTGTCCGGTCACCGGAGGATTTTTGGCAACTGATGATTAATAAGAAATGTGCATCAACCCCTGTACCAACCGGGCGTTATAATGTTGAGGCCTTCCATGGCACCGTGGGCGTCGACACGCAGTCCGTGGTTACCACAAATGGGTATTTCTTGGAAGAAGACTACCTGGGAAAGATCGACTCATCTTTCTTCCGTCATAACAAATATCAACATGGCGCACAGGACCCACAACAGATGCTTCTTCTAGAGGTCGTGTGGGAGTGTATGGAGAGTGCTGGCCAGGTTGAATGGAGAGGCACAGATATCGGATGTTATGTGGGAACATTTGGAGAGGACTGGCTCGATCTTACAGCTAAAGACACTCAGAATCTGGATCCTCTTCACATAGTTGGCACAGGCGATTATGCAGTGTCGAACCGGGTGTCGTACGAGTATGACTTAAAAGGACCTTGGTATGTATGCTCCATTGGCCTTGTCTTTCTGTCAACTGACGTATTCACAGCATGACCTGTCGTACTGCCTGCTCCTCGTCTTTAGTTGCGCTCCATGAGGCCTGTCAAGCTATCGCACTAGGCGACTGCCCTTCCGCTATAGTTGGCGGCACAAGCCTCATTTTTACCCCGACAATGACGACCAATATGTCTCAGGGTGGCGCACTTTCACCAGAAGGAAAGTGTAAAACCTTTGACGAGTCTGCGGATGGCTACGCTCGCGCTGAGGGCATTTGCGCCATTTATGTCAAGAAACTCGACAATGCCATCCGAGATAAAGACCCGATTCGGGCAGTCATACGTGCGGTAGCTACCAATTTCGATGGCAAGACAAATCATATTACAGTGCCCTCAGTGGATGGACAAGAAAACTTGATAAGAAAGGCTTACCGTAAAGCGCGTATAGATAATCTAGCCGACACTGCGTTCGTTGAATGTCACGGAACTGCTACACGTGTTGGGGATGTTGTTGAGACCACCGCTGTGATAAATGCATTTGGAAAACAAGGTATAATTATTGGAGGAGTGAGATGACCCTTTCTACTACGTATTCCTATCAAAATATACGGTACATTTCCCCTTCTGAGACTGGAGACTAGGTAAAACCTAACATCGGACATACCGAAGGCGCTGCCGGACTTGCAGGGCTGATCAAAGCGGTACTGGCCCTAGAGCATAAGCAAATTCCTCCAAATATTAACTTTTCGACCCCAAATCCAGCTAGTATGTTCTCCGAACCATCCTTGCCCTCATCCCGAAAACGTCGATAGCTAACTGTTTGTAGTTATGTTCGAAGAAGGAAACCTACAAGTGCCGGTTGACACTCTTCCCTGGCCAAAAGACAAGGTGGAGAGAGTAAGCATCAATTGTTTTGGCGTTGGAGGTACGAATGCCCATGTAAGTGCTTTTCGGTGTTTATATATTCCTCGGAGCTCTAGGGATCTCATGGGGATGTATAGGTGATTGTGGACTCTGCCGAGACAGTGATGGGGTGTTCAAATCGAACGCGAGATAAACCTACGAGCACGGATAACTTTCAACTCTTGGTGGTTTCTGCTAGCCACCCCGAATCACTCGAGAGACGGAGCAGCGATATCCAAGAATATCTTTCACAGAATGCGATCTCTTTGAATGATTTGGCGTACACTCTCGGTGCAAAGCGAGAGCATTTACATCAACGAGCATTTGCGGTCGTAGACCCGACTATCCTTGCTGAGACTCTTGCCTTCAGAAAGAATATTGATCCTAAGATGAATGGAGGGAGTGTCACATTTGCATTTCCTGGCCAGGGAGTGCAATGGTGTGGGATGGGGCGTCAACTAATGCAAAGCTTCCCATCCTTCGCAAGGGACATGGAAAAAATTGACGGCATCCTACATGGATTGTCCAATGGACCGACTTGGAAAGTCACCGGTTAGTCCGTAGTTATGTCTGCCTCCTTCCCTTTGTCAACGAGCTATGCTAACTCCATCTATTTGGGGCGGAAGACAAGATTGTCGAATCAGGGCAAGATACCAATATTGACAACCCGGAATTCTCGCAGCCTCTATGCACCGCAATCCAAATCGGCATAGTCAACATCCTACGTTCTTGGGGAATTGTACCATCCAGGGTCATCGGCCATTCTAGCGGAGAGTTTGCGGCAGCCTACGCTGCCAATGCCATTTCACTAGAAGCGGCTATGATTTTGGCATACACCCGAGGCGTGATAGCTGAAAAGGCACCAGAGAATGGTGGTATGCTGGCAGTTGCTCTCGGCCGTGCTGAAGTATCCCAGTATCTACAGAACGATATTGTGGTGGCGTGTGAAAACAGCCCGCAAAGTGTGACGCTTGCTGGAGACCGTGGCCAGCTCGAACATGTTGCAGCCCAGATACAAGAGGGAGAGGATGACATGATGATGAAATGGTTGCCTGTGAAACGGGCATACCATTCTCGTAAGTCTCTTTAACCTAGTGTCTCACTTGATTTGTTTCTTAACGTTACTCATCTCCAGCACATATGGTTGTTGTGGGAGAGATGTATGAAAATCTGATCCGACCTCACCTAACGGAAAATAAGAACAGCATGATCGACATGTATTCCACGGTTCTCGGAAGGGTTGTTACCGACCCAAGCGAGCTCGATTCTACCTATTGGCGCCGAAGTCTGGAGTCTCCTGTCCTTTTCGCTGCAGCTTTTCAAGGCCTGTCTAACTCTATCGGAGGCAAGCACCAGCTTGTGGTAGAGATAGCGTCCCATCCGGCACTGCGAGGACCTATAAGACAGATACTGCAGGATGAAACGAGCGCATACACATATTGTGACACACTCAAACGCGATCATGGTAGCGCTTCTGAAATCCTCGCTGTCGCTGGAACAGCCTATATACATCATCTACCAGTTGACCTAGTCGCGGTTAATAACGGTATTTCGGCGCGCACCCTGACTTCAGTCCCTCCATATCCATGGCGGCGTGAAGATAGCGGTTGGATCGAAAGCCGCCTTAGTAAAGCGTGGCGGCTGCGTAAGTATCCCCGCCATGAACTTCTTGGAGTTCGGTGTTTAGAGTCTATTGACCATCAGCCGACATGGCGTAATATCCTCAAAGAAGAGGAAGTGGTATGGATTAACGAACATCGCATTCGAGGCCTTATAATACTTCCAGCCGTCGCGTACGTGGCTATTGCGTCCGAGGCAATTAGGCAGATTACTGGTTCCACTGATTGTACTGTCCACCAGCTTTTGTTACTCGAGGCTCTGGTGCGAGACAGTGGAGACATTGAGATTATGACAACGCTGCGAAAGCTGGCCCTCAACTACGCCATGGACTCAGAATGGTATGAGTTCACTGTCTGCTCCTACAACGGCCAAGGGTGGACCAAGCATTGCATGGGGAAAGTGATGGGGGGCGCTGATAGACCTCTCCCTTCAAGCACGATATCCCCACCATTTGCTCGCTCTATAACCTCCTGGAAATGGTACCGCAGGTGCGAGAAGAAAGGCTTAGGCTATGGACCACGGTTTGAGGGACTCCAAGACGTCAGTGCTCACCCCTTGAGAAATGCGGCTCGAGGGCGAGTACATGATGACCGTGATCTTCACAATAGTTACTATTCCATACATCCCACCATAGTTGATCAGTGTATTCAAGTGGTACTGATTGCGGGTGATAAAGGCGTGTCTCACTATCCCGATAAAGCTGGTATGCCTACCTACATCGATAGGTGCTACATAGCTCCAGCCAGCGGGTCGATGCTTGTGGAAGCAACTACTAGCGACCCTACAGAAGGCAATTTGACCGGCAATTTCAAAGCTGTCTCAGAGTCCACCACAGATATTGTCTTGGATATCTCTGGGCTGCGACTTCTCCCTGTCCCAGATATCAACGTCGAAACCAAGCTAGCGACCTTTATACGGTGGAAGCATGATATCCGATTCTTGTCGGCAGCTCAGCAGATGCCCCTCCCTATCAACCCCGGAAGGGAGACCATGCTTATGATTTCCAAGATGATAATCCTAACCGTACTTGCTCTCGTCCCAAATTTAGAGTCTCAAAGCCCTTCGCTCCCATCCATGATGAGATATAGAGCAATGATCATGGAGACCGGCCAAAAGATTACCCAAGGGGCATACAACCATATTCCAGGGGCAAAAGAAGCCACCTTTATGAATTCGGAGGAGCGCCAGGAAGCCTTCATGACTCTGAAAGCTAAGATGCAAGATACTCGCGTCGAGCAATTCTTTATCAAAGCCTGGGAGTATGCAACTTGGGGTCCTAGCTCTTTCATGAGTGAGGAAATATTGGAAGATCCGTCACTTCTAAAGGCAATAAATGGAATCGTTGAATGGAGTCTAGGCCTTTTTGACTGGAAAAACTTCCTGGATCCACTCGGGCACTCGAATCCATCGCTCCGCATTATGGAGGTCGGTGCAGGCATAGGGTCATCTACAGCTGCTATCCTCGATGCTCTCGTTGTCGAAAATGGAAAACATGCCTTCAGCAAGTATACTGCTACAGATATAGAATCTTCCCTTCTCGGTCAATTGAAAACACGGTTTGATAAGGTGTCAGGAATGGAGTTCGTCCAACTAGACATCTCCAAGGACCCAATGCAGCAGGGATTTGAACCAGCTAGCTATGACTTAGTGGTCGTGTGCAGTGTCCTTTACGAGACTCCCACTCTTCGTCATTCTCTCGACCACATTCGGTCATTGCTAGTGCCAGGGGGTCGATTCCTGCTGTATGAACCGTGCTCAGAAATCCCTTTTATTGACATATTGATGGGCATACTTCCTAGTTGGTGGCTCGGAGTGGGACAAGACCGTGACGAGAAGCCTTACATTACCGTGGATCGATGGGCGAAGGTGCTGCATCAGGCGGGCTTTTCTGGAATAGATAATTTTGCATACAATACGCCACCGCCCTTGAATTCGCATGTAGTGATTCTGTCAACAAATCCAGAGCCTGAGCTCTCACGCTATCCGATCAGTTTGGTATGTACACGAGAGGTTCAGTCCCACGTTTGGGCGCAAAATGCGGCAATGCAGATGTCTGAGAATGGGTATGAACCACATTGGTGTATCATTGGTGAGAAATTCCAAATACACGACAATGCCATCGCTCTACTTGATCTTGAAGAGCCTTTCCTGGATAGTATGTCCCAGTCCTCATTTGAACAACTACAGAGTTTGATAATCTCCACAAAACGTCTCCTTTGGATCACACATTCTACACAGATTGCTTGTTCCGATCCTCGATTTGGACTTGTGACTGGACTGGCTCGTACGCTACGTGGGGAGTTTGATGTTGACATTGGAACTCTTGAAATCGATTGTTTCGACAACATAGCAAGCTCCATCATCGTACCAGTATACCAGCAGTTCGCAAAACCCAGGGCAGAACTGGCTGCTCGAGACTATGAATTTATATTAGAACGAGGAGTCTTGAAAACTGGCCGTGCGGCGGTAACTCCAGTGGCACACCATTTACGAAACAGCGACCAGCATGATATCTATGAACTTGACATACAAACGCCTGGTGACATGAGTACCATAGGCTGGAAGCCAGTTGCAAGAGAAGAGGTCGGCCCGGATGAGGTCGAAGTCAAAGCCGAGTATCTTTCACTCAATTTTAAAGACCTTATGATGGCGCTGGGAGTGGTGGAGCGAACCAAGACAATGGACTTTACCTTTGAAGCTAGTGGTATTATCACCAAGGTGGGATCAAAGGTAATAGACCGACAAGTGGGCGATCGGGTTACATTATTCACCCCAAAACCCATGAGGACCTATACAACTGTCCAGGGCGATCTGATTATGAATATTCCCAAAGAAATCAGTTTCGCGGAGGCAGCTACTTTTCCGACAGCATACTGCACTGCGGCCTGTACCTTACTTGAGATGGGACAGATGCAGGAAGGGCAATCCGTACTGATTCACTCTGCATGTGGAGCAGTTGGCCTTGCGGCCGTCAATATCTGCAAACAAGTTGGAGCGGAGGTAAAGTTCAAAACCCGTATCGTTGGACATGGCTGACGGTGAGCCAGATATTTGCTTCAGTGGGCAGCGAAGAAAAAGTACAGTACCTGATCAAAACCTACGACATCCCCCGTTCGCATATATTTGACTCACATAATGACTCTTTCCTGTATGGTGTTATGCAACAAACTAACGGAAAGGGTGTTGATCTGGTGTTAAACTCGTTGGCTGGAGAACTCTTTCGGGCATCATGGCAGTGTGTTGCTAAATTCGGCAAATTACTTGAGATTGGAAAACGGGACATATTGGGCCACGGAATGCTCGACCTCCATGGCTTCCAAGGCTGTCGATCGATCTGCAGCTTCGACCTCTACACAGTGGCTTTCAATTCTCCCGATATGGGTAGACGGTACGTGCCAGGACCTGTGGCTTCTACTGTGAAAATTGGCAACATTTGTATTAACTTATCTGAGCCAGGGCTCGGGACAATAGTATGAAATTTAAATTTGGTTCCAAAGAGAAACTCCCATACACAGTTTTCAAAGCCAGTGAGGTAGAATCTGCTTTGAGGTACATGCAGAAGGGACAGCATATTGGAAAGCTCATAGTCAAGGTGCCTGAAGATGACGAGAAGCTACCATTACTGCCCACGCCTTGCGCATTCACCTTCTCACCGAGTTCTGCATATCTCCTGGTTGGCGGGCTCAGGGGAATTGGTCAATCAATTGCCAGGTGGATGGTTGAATATGGTGCTCGTCACTTCATCTTCCTGTCGAGGACCGCAGGACACACCGAAGGCGACCGTCAGTTCTGCCGAGAGCTAGAAAGTCAGGGATGCCATGTAGTCATGGTTGCAGCAAGTGTCACAGATCTGGCAATGATGGAGCATACAATATCACGGAGCGCACACCCTATCGCTGGCATTATCCAATTGTCGGCTGTCTTAAAGGTACTCAGCCATCTATGTCATCATGGCACATCTTCCTGCTAATAGCATGTTTTCGTCAGGATCGAACGTTTGATAAGATGACCTACACTGACTGGACCACTTGCCTCGAGGCCAAAGTCCAGGGAACCTGGAACCTTCACAAAGCATCGCTCGACCGGCCCCTCGACTTTTTTATCATGTTCAGCTCCGTCGCGAGTTTCATCGGAAACCCAGGACAAGCCAACTACACCGCCGCAAACTCATTCCTGGACAGCTTCGTGCAGTATCGTCGGGGCCTAGGCCTTCCAGCTTCCCTTATAAGCCTTGGACCCGTCGATGAGATGGGTCTTATGGAAAACGAAACAGGCCTGCTAATGAAAGCCCACCAGGCCTTTCAGTGCGTTCTCGGGGAAGGGGACGTTCTGAAAGCTTTTCAGGTCGCTCTTGTCTCAGGGAAGGACAGCGTATCCTCCTCACGACCGGGAGTCATGGCAATAGGACTGTCTTTGAACGTCATCGCCAGCGGGAAATGGCTGCAACAGGACGCGAAATTTGCCGCTCTCGCCAGGAACCATGCTCCTGGGGGTGGAGATTCGGTAGAAGCTACCGAACGGAGGCTGCTCCAGCAGCTTGCATTGATCGAAAGCAACCCTTCGGCTCTGATTGATGGCACGTGTGAGGGTTGGATCATTGAGGGTCTTGGCAAACAGCTCGCCATCTATCATGGACACAATGAAGAGATGGATCGGTCTGAGTATGCGGATCTCGAGGTAGATTCTCTCGCGGGCCTCCAAATTAAACATTGGTTGCGCCGGAAGGCAGATGTAGACCTTTCGGTTGCCCAGATCTCTACTGCAAAGACTGTTGGGAGGATTGCGTCTCTGACTACAGGTGTTTTGCGTGCGAAATATGGGGTGAACTTGGAGAAGGGAGGGGATGTTTAAGTTTCTATTTATTTTTATTTTTTTTTTGTCTCTTGCAGAACACTACCACAGATTGCAATGCATCTCAAGTACATCACCAGGTATATCAAACAAGTAAACATAGACTGTTAGCATAATGACCACCAGACGCTCTGTCACCTATCACTTGACATCCCAGCAAGGTTGTGGAACCAGTTCGGGCTGGTAAATATATTCACACTACCAGCAAGAGCGCTGCTGCACTCTCTGTATAGAATGGCCCGACACGCTTGATGGATGACTATACTGGATAATGAGCAGGCTGTGTTAACTGTTAAACTGGGACTGGTCTATCCAAATCAATGGCTGACCTTGCCTACAATAAAGCTACGGAGGTTACCTGTTGCTATATAGATATTGGCAGGGTAGCAGACAATATTATCAAAGTAGTTAACATTGCCTATACTAATATAACAGCCAATATATTTATCTTGAGTAAATAAGGACACCATAAAATATCCAGCCTGCTTTATTATCTGGTTCACTTGGTTCTGGATAAACTCAGCCTTGGTCATCTGGGCCGCCTTCTGAACTCTGCTGGCGTGACAGCGAGGAATTGGCTGTCTGCACCTGTGATATAAAACCGCTGACAGCTGACATTCTCAGCGGGCGAGGAAATGAGATGAGGGCTGCCACCACGCACTAGGGGGTATAGGGTTATGGCGCACTCTAATTGTATGATCGGAACTGGTGAATGGTTGAGTTGGGTCACTACGTAAACTTCGCCCTGTAAAAGAGGGCCATTCTGGCGTGCTTTGGCGTGACATAAGTATTGATGAAAAGTTTTATAACAGGTCAGAAGGCGTTGCTGTGGCGGGAGAAGTTCGCAGGCTTCCAGGTCGAATAACTCAGAAATCCAGACTGCTAACAGTCATGATTGCGATCTCAAGAGTTCCAGACTTTCTTTGCAATCATACGACTGAGGTTGGGACTACAACAAGTTCTGATTTTGAAATCTTATCTGCTACGAATATAGTATAGTATTGGAATCGTACAACCTGTCTTCCTGATTTACTCAGCTACGAAAAGCGCAGCATTGTGGGTCATAGTTCTCAGGCCACCTGTACTGCTCGAAGCCTTCTTTGTTTTTCAAAATATGATAAATAAAGATTTGGATAGATATAGGTTCCACAGAGGTCTAGACATGGCTAGCTCATTTGCAAACAGAAGTCAGTCGTGCATCATATACATGCCGGTTGGGAATTACCCAAGGTTGTCAAAGATTAAAACCCGATGAAGTTCGACACTTATCTGAACCTTCATGTGAGCTAATTGCTAAGATTTACGCATGTTTATACCAGATGGAGCTCGTCAAGATCCCATGAGCTATTATTGAGTTCAAAACTGTTTTTCTAAGCCCCAGTTTGGTATCGTTTATGGATGTAGCAAGACAGGCTATGACACTATGACCAATACTAATAGGGACCGCTGTTGCATAGCAGTTGCCGGTGATTCTCCCATACAAAACCTCAAATACCCTCCTCCATCACCAAACGAAGGCGCCCGTAAAGAGACTTACATACATGGGGGTGCACAACAATTGGCAAAATATCTCCAGGCTATACATAGCGGTAATGTCTATGCACCCCAGCCTGACGAAGGTTCAACTAGTAATAATGAAGTTGCCTATTTCGTGGAATTGGTAGGCGTTGATCCCAACTCTAAGACGCCATCATTTAGGGCGAAATCTATCAGTCCATCGCCCCATAGCTCTTGCCTGCAACTACCGCAAACTTGGGGGAACATTCAAGACAAATTGAAGGTTGTGATATTCGAAGACTCGGCCTCCGAATTTTCCAATGACCAAGGTGTGGCAAAGATTACGGATAGTACACCGCAGCTGTTGATTTATAAAATGACCGGTCGTGCCGGATACCTTGCCCGGGTTTCGCAATGGACTAGAGTCCGCAATTCTCATTTTAAACCAGGAGAGGAGGATGCTGGTCGCGTAATTGTTATCGTTGATGCAGAAGATCTCCGTGCGGAAGGCATCGAATTAAGCCGCCACCTATCGTAGGAGAAAACAGTCGAAGACTTTTTTATGCACTTAGCCTCTAACGGGCATTTTGTCTCCCTTCTCAACTGCGCACCTCTTATTGTATTATTCAATTGTGACGGCGTGATCCATTTTATGGGCTCAAAGCCTGAAAAAGCCAAAATCTATTTCACTACAGAATTTGCTGAAGGGGAGTACATTCAGCACTGCTCAAGAAATACCGGAGATGACACAGCAGAGACTTATATGATTGGCATCGGAGCTTACCAAAGAAAAATTGGACACAGTTGAAAATATTCAAGCGGCTATAGACAACGGCATCAAGCAAGGTATTTTATGCGCCGACGTCTCGCCCGTTTTGGCTTTTGTTCAACCTCAGATGAATTACGCATCCCCCAATATCCGCCCAAAATTATGAATGAAGACTCTGAAGACAAGGCGCCCAGAGATGTTCCCATTCCAATAGAGGTGATTACCAACAGTAATCACAACAAAAGCAACGACAAGAACAACAGCAACAAGGGGAAAAGGGAAACAAGCGTCACCAGCAGCAACAATGACGACAAGGCTTGGTCCTTCCTTAAGCATATAACAGGTGAACCTGTCGAGGTTGCTCACCTTATTGTTAAGGATGGGCCGTCAGTGGTCTTAAGCCGTGTGCCCTACGCCTCCTTTGGGGCGCTTATGACTGCAGACAGGAAGGAGATTGAAGGCTTCCGGGCAATCACCAATCTGGTGAGCGAGTATGCCAAACCGCGAACCTCCTTACCTAAACCGCTATCTATCGGTGTGTTTGGCCCTCCAGGAGCGGGCAAATCATTTTCATTAAAACAAGTTGTCAAAGGAGTGTTGAAAACGGACCTCAAAACACTCGAGTATAATCTGTCTCAATTTACAAATTACTCTGAATTGATATCAGCATTTCACTCTGTGCAAGCGTCCGCAATCTCCGGTAGAACTCCATTGGTATTATTCGACGAATTTGACTCGAACTTTGGCAATCAGCCACTTGGATGGCTACGATACTTCCTTGCACCAATGGAGAATGGAAATTTTCAGATCACGGCAACATGTATCCTTTGGGTAAAGCGATTTTTGTTTTCCTTGGAGGTACCTCATCAACTTTCAAAGAGTTTGAAAAAGCTGCTGAAAAAAAGGCTGGTGTTTCTGCTAAAGGACCAGACTCTGTCAGTCGGCTGCGTGGCTACGTTGACATTCGAGGTCCGGATCCAGACCCCTACCCCCTAAAAGATCAAATGTATCCGATTCGACGTGCCATGCTACTCCGTGCATTACTTAAAGAATATCCAGGTCTTAACGAAGGATCAAAGGTTAATATCGACGACTCTCTGCTCCATGGGCTATTGACAATCTCTAGATTCCGCCACAGTGCACGTTCAATGGAGGCGATACTTGCTATGAGCACATTGTCTGAAGGGACGCGATTTGCACTCTCCGACCTCCCTTCTGAAGACCAGCTCAATTTGCATGTCAATTCTGGGGAATTTCTGGAATGTGTGCGACGTCGCGAACTACCCACGTATATTGATAAGGAGGAGGTTGCCGAGAAATTGCATGTTGAGCATAAAAAGGCACTGGACAAATATTGTACGGACGATAACAAAGAAATCCGGCAAGCATTGCAACAGGTCAATAAAAGCTGGACAAGTCTAGGAGAAAATTACAAACAATCATACAGGCTTCAAGCAGATGAGATTCCGTACAAGCTTCGAACTATCAAATACTACCTTGCAAGGAAAAGAGTCCCTGAGCGTCAACCTATAGGATCGCTTTCAACAAACAAAAGGACTGAACTTGGCAGGCTTGAGCACGAACGTTTCATTAGCCAAGAGCTGCACAAGAAGAGCCTATATGGACCAGGAAATATATTGCCTCGTCTAATTCCTTGGGATGACTTAGGCGAGCCATGGAGAGATGTTTATGAGGAGTTTGTTGATAACATACCAAAAGGTATGGATCTTTGTGAACATCCAGTTTACGATCTCCAACAAAATGGTGTTCAAGTCCTAGCAGTCCCCACCTAGGAGTTTTACGCATTTTACCTTATTGATATGTTTTTCTTTTTTTTTCTCTTTTTTTTTTTTTTTTTTTTTTTTTTTTTTTTTTTTTTTTTTTTTTTTTTTTTTTTTTTTTTTTTTTTTTTTTTTTTTTTTTTTTTTTTTTTT
>NW_022474777.1:25275-78042 GCF_009176365.1 Aspergillus alliaceus
TTTTTTTTTTTTTTTTTTTTTTTTTTTTTTTTTTTTTTTTTTTTTTTTTTTTTTTTTTTTTTTTTTTTTTTTTTTTTGCATCCTCAGTATATTGGGTTTCGCTCTAAGTCCTCAAATGTTGTTATTTGCTCTTTGGAAATTCTTGGTTTGGTCAACTTACTTCTGGCCGAAAATGATCTCTGTCGGCTTCATGCGCAGCCCTGATGCACCTCGTGCTTTCCATTTCTTCATTTCTCCGGTCTAAATCGCGGATGGGAAGGTTAAGGCTGTCTATTTCCTAGCACACATGTGAGATACTTTTTTGTTCCTGTTATCAATCAATCAATCAATCAAAATTCTATTTCCTGTTAGGGTCTAATTATTGAACGTCTAGATATGCAGGTGCTTCCTAAGTGAGGCATAATCTCGTCCGGAACGCCATATCCATACCTATACTGTCAAACATATATACTATTCAGGGTAGAGGACCTGTCAACTAGGTAAGGATACATAGGCAAAAGGGCAGGCAGTAGATACTGTATAGACATAATGTTTCCTCCTACATTTTGTCCCACTCCTACCCGCAAATCGGTCGCCCGTCACAAAAACGACCTCACAGCCGCGGCTGAAAGAGATGTGTGTGCTTCCTGCGGCACAATCGTCCAAAATTCTGGCCTCTATGAAGTTGAGAAGAATGATCCTGTTCTGCAGCCACTAGAAAATGATCTCGATATTTGTGGCCTGCATGTGAGCCACTGCAACCTTTGCTCGTCCTGCTACAATGCCCTTATCCGAAACACGATATCCAAATATTCTGCGAAGAACCAAGTTAGTGTGACCCTGTGCCACCGCTATCTATATGCACTTGAGGATCTAACCCCAGTTGAGGAGTGCCTTATTGCAAGATCCCATCCTCTCGGTGTCATTCTGAAGCCGAGGCCAGGTGGCCGCTCATCCTCTGTTAATTATCATACACTTCGAGGTCACTTTATTGTTATTCCCCAAGGCCCCGGCCCACTGCTAGATATCCTACCAAGTCCACAACTGAGACTGTATGACCTGATCAAGGTCTTCCGGATAGGAAAACAACGCCCCTTGGACACGGACCTGAAGCCATTCTTATCTGTGCGGAAGGCCAAGGTACTAGCGGCCTTAGAATACCTCGTACAGCATAACTGTCTCTAACACGATCTAACCATTAACCGCGCAGCAAATAGATGATTGGAGCGATGACTTCATCCCTAGGGAGCTCCGAGATAGCATTGTTTGTCTGGATGAGTCCGATCACCAGGGCGCGAAGGGTATACGGTGAATCTGCAACCAGGGAACTTCGAGAATGACCTGTAAGCGGCACAGGAGGCTACTTTAACGAAGATAGTGGCTCCTTGATAACTGGCTCGGTATCAACCGATATCAATTGCGAGCGCCAGGGCCCCGATATGCGCACATTGGATACCTTATTCAATGCAACATCCAGCCGCTCACCTCCACAAGGTGATCAGAGAGGCAGAATCAGTGTTGAACTCACAGATCGGTTTGACCGCCAAAGATCCCCTCATTAACTGTAGAATATCAGGTAAGATATTCTTATGAAACAATACCAAAACGAATAGATTATTATTCTTATTAAAACTATCTCAACGGCCTATCCACATAGGAACTATGAGGCCTTTTAAATGTGGCCTGTTACCATTATATTCAACAATTCACATACTTCTGTAGGTGGTCAATTCACCAGGCATATATCAGGGTACTTGCGATACTAGGTAATTCCATAGGCGTATTCAAGGACCTGGCCGTAACGCTTATATCTAGTCTTCAGTGCGCTATCTACACTATATATAACCTGATCATAGTACTTCTAAACATCTGAAAGATAAAATCCTAACTTATCCTACTAGTTAATCCGTAATCAGTCTATACCCACCAGTCCACCTATTTACTATAGCTCGTGATATTGTAGAGTACGTGTGCCTTTCTTCTATCAGGCCCAGCATGTTCGAGAGAGGTGTTACAGACCCTTGTCTAGCGTACCTTATCGAAGGCGGACGCACGAGGCAGAGTCAATAGGCCAGAAACCGAGGCCTGCTAATGCCAAGGCAAACATGGAAGGAATTCAGGATCATTCCTCCAAGCTCTTAAGCGCTTTTAATAAGTTGTTATTAAGTTTCAAGATAGGGGAGGCCGTGCCTAAGTCTCAGAAGATACAATTCCCTTCTTTATAATCTTGGTAAGACATGGGAGGTATTTTTGACTTCTTATTTAAATAGCCAATTCAATAAGGCTGATGTAACTTACAATAAGGTAGTTAAGTTCTCCTGCAGGACGAAATACTGATAAAGTTCAACGCCGCCAATACCAGTATAACCAAGGCCAAGACCGCTCTCTAGGCAATCCAATCTGAGTAATAGCCAGAAAAATCAGAAACAAGCAGCAGATCAGAAGCCACAATCTGGGAAGTCCAGGAAGCACTGCGATAAGTACGGAAAGAAGAGCTATTTCAAGGCAGATTGTTAGAGATTATATTTTGAGAAGTATAGGGTATTCAAGAAGGAAAAGAAGCGGAAAAAGAAAGAAAAGGAAGCCTTCAGGGCTAATAAGGCTAGTTAATGTATTCGGTAAGCGTTTTTTTTTTTTTTTTTTTTTGGTGTGTGCGTGGATGGGAAAACGCACCCCAAAGCGACTCAGCCTGAGAGGGCTCATGTCTCCGCAGTATATAATAGTTAATAATTGACGCCTTGCTCAGTATACCAGGGGTTACTCTTAAAGTTGAACATCAGTACCAGATCAATATAATAAATACAGTATCTGTGTTCTGCAGAGTGAAAGAGGGCCAGCCCATATATTACTAACTTAATCACAGTATCAGTCTGTATCTGATAATGATAATTCCTGTTCCCTTGCTAAGCAGCAACAGTTGTCTGTGGAGGATAAGACTGAGATTACCTTATGCCAGGTAATGGAATCAGTACATACCAAGTTGAAAGAAAGTGATCTAAGATATACTTTCTCTGTCTAGGGAATTCTAATCTCCCGTTAAAAAGTCCAGGTTATGGAATACACAATGCCAGGCTTACTTATAAAATATATTTTATAGAAACATGTAAACCCTACCTGGCCAGCTAAAGATATTGAATGTAAAGTTTATGATATAGAATATTTACAACAGAAGTCTGACCTGCTGATTCACGCGGAGCTTTCCCACAGAACTATTGTGTAAGATCGCACTCAGTATAGGCTAGTGCAAGAATATCAATACTGACCTGATTTGTGCTACAACTAGTTATAAAAATGTTGTAAATATTTATACTCTCTGGATCTTTCTGCAGCTTAAAAAACCCATAATTAGTAAGATCTTGGAACAGCTATTATCCAATTTTTTTACCAATACTGGTGAATACAGTAAATTAATCGATGGCTTAACAGGCTTTGTGTATCTCTCTGGATGTACAGGCCAACGGACGGCTGAAACCCTCTATGCAAACATGTTGAGCCCCTGCGTGGTATGTGGTATCCCAACTACCACCTTATTCTATCTTGCCGCATACAGGTTGCTTATTGCAGGATATGCAAGACTTCCTCGTCCTGAAATCCTCATTAATTAGGGTGCGAGGGTGAGAGGATCAAACAAGATGAAAATCTATCTTCAAACCTAACCGAGAATATAAATGAAACACACCCGTTCCTGCAATCTTTGCCCAGTTACTTTGATATTGCTTCGATAGCTGGCCAACAACCCCGCACCACTGATTGTGATGTGGCAGCCAAGTCACTCTTATCCAGAAGGGGAGTGGAGTTCTGCAATATTAGTATCGTAACCCTATCCTGACCAATTCTCAACTACCCATAAAATCCTTCCTTCGATCCAAAATCCTACCAGAGCCATGTTAGCCTTGCTCTACCCACAGCGATGGACAGCGAATTTGGTAAGTAAGTCACCTGCAAGTAGGCCCCTAACTCCGATTAAGAGAAGCTTATATATAGCAGGTGTATCTCATCGGCCCTCCTTACTGTGTCATTGGCCAGGCAAGGAAGGAAATTACTGTGCACTCTCGGCCCCTGGCCAGCCTATCATCTACGCTTGACAAGCTTATAAACAGCGCAATGTTGGAGGCAAAGCGTCGTCAAACCGACTGGTCAGGGGTGGTCAAGGAAGATACATTCGTTCGGCTGTGCGAGTACGCTTACCTGCGCGACTACATGCCGCCATCATGCTCTGAGAGAGAAGTAGTGCCTTATTAGGCGCCCGTATCAGCGTCAGGGTTTCCAGAGCTGCCCTCTGTTCTAGGGCTCCCATTACTTTTGTATCTATCAGCTTTCCTGCCAGCTGGTGTGCAAGATTAATCACGGCTGCTTATTCTTGTACTGTCCAGATTCTCTTAGGTCTGCCGGTTTCGCTGTCATTGCTTCTTATATAATTTATGGATAGTTTTATTATGTTTCCGTTTCGCTTCTAGTGTCTAATCCTGGAGAAGTTCCAGCTTTTCCTGTAGCAGACAGAGACTCTCAAAGATGCCTCTCGGTAAATAGCTGCTAAGTATACTATACTAATATAATTAAGTTTAGTTTTCAGTCTTTTTATTTCCGCTTTTGCTCGTTTACAGCACCCTGCTGTATATGAATTACCGGAAGCTGATTAAGAGAATTCACTTCTTTAGCGGAAAGCCAATATAGTTAGTCCGGATCAATCGACGCACTTAGTGAACAAGTAAAGCAAAGAAGCAGGGTCTAGAAATCTATCTTATAGATAATACCTTGGATATCGACATCAATATCAATCTTATAATATTTGGATAAAGATACAGATATCTATATACTGTAGTGTAATATTTGATAGAGTATTAATAACTTCTCCTATTTACTATATTAGCTATATGTCTGATTAGAAAATCAAGAGATACTCACCACTGAAGAAGAGAAATTGAATACACTGCTATCCACAGTTAAATATTATTTCAGTTATGGTTAAAAGAACATGTATAAACTTGGTGACATCTTCAATATATATATTCTACTTTAGTTATCTTATGAGTTCTAGGCCTTTCTGCTCAGCTACAATAGCAATTATCTATTGACAGTGATCAGACTTCTCTTCTTTTATCAGGGTAAAAAGAGAATTAATTGCTTATATCTTGCACCTTGACCTTTATCTCTTTACTCAACTCCGTCATTGTCTTCTGTTTAAGAAGAAGATGCCACCACTTCCAGAATGACTCTAGCAAGCTCTTATATCCAATACCTGGGCAATGTCAGCGGTACTTACCGCGCCGAATGTCGCACCGCCAGTCAAAAAATCCATATAGAAAGCGAACTGTCTCATCTGAGCCTGAGATCCATTGCCAGTGCTGCTCTGGATCACAGTCCCAAGCTCTTCTACTTTTTTTCAGGTAAGGCACCTTCGCCTCGGCCCCGTTTGGGTGTAATGGCTTCTTTTACTCTGTACGTGGTCACGCCATCATATAGTATATCCCTGTTCGCTCCTGATGCTCCCATTTCGCGCAGGATATCGAGGAAAGCTCAGGGTTGGTGGACTGAAATAGTAAGGTCGAATTTCCTTGTAAATGCCAACATAATCTGAGCTGTACTTCTGCGCTAATGCTTAGGGCGCCGCATGGGCTCACCATACAAGTACAATATAGAACACATAGGGATGGCAACAGAGAGATAATAATTAAGCTACATTCGTCAACCTTCCTAGACTAAGAATGTGGGTAATTCTAGCAGGGTAATTCTAGCATAACCACGAGCAATGCGCTACAGATCGACATTTTTCAGAGCAGATCACGGTGATCAATGCTCGAAGACGCTCGCCAGAAGTAAAAAAATCAGTCTCAGCGCGCTACAGAGAAACCCGGTACATAAGTATAGCAACGGATGGATGGAGCCGTTGTCGATAAGTGCTCAATCATGAGCAAATAAAGGAGCGTACCGATGAATGATTTGTTCGGTGGTGAAATTAGGGCCCAAAACCCATTCTGCCTCGAAAGCACGAAGATAATGCTGCTTGGCGTCCAAGTCGTTACCATCCATGTGCTCTGGCTTGTCTGTCCTGGTCGAATCCCGCTTGAACCTCTTATTTTTAGGTTGCTCATCGTCATCATCATCCGTACGTCGTTTCTGGCAATGAATATCTGGTTGGACCAAACTACTTCTGACGTTTACCGAGTTATCTTCAACCGGTCGAAAGTACAGGTCACGGAGCACTTGCAGTTGAGCGACGGTCACTTTATCAAGTGAAGTGATCCTAGCGCTCCCGAGGGCTAGGATACCTCGCCGTAACGTCGCAATTGGAGCCCCATGCCACTGTTTAGGTTTTGTGAAGCCGAGATCTTCGACAGAGATAATACCTTGAAGCAGGTACTCTTTCAGGAAAATTGGTCGATACAGTCCACTCGTTGTATCATCTGGGATCTTCTTCTCCTTCATTAAATGGTCCCTGTACATGACACTTGTTGGGACCTGCCGAGGGAGAGTATTACTAGCTAATCTCCTCTCTCTATCCTCGAGCTCAAAATCGATAAAGTACTGTAGGTCGGTGGGTATAAAGACGAATCCTGGGTCATGAGCTCGATCAAACTGGGTGTGACAAGTCGCACAGAGAGGTATTCCGTTTGCTGCCGATAGTAAAGAGAAGTTGAGAAGGCCCGCCTCAAACCAAACATCCAGCTATCCAACTATGGTTATCTATATTCTATTCAAGCCAGCAGTCATAGTATCACGTACTTGCTTATCCTCATTCGCGATTACATGGCAGATCTGAGGTTCTGTAGATTGACATACCCAACAGCGATCTCCTGCAAGTCGTCTAACTTCAGTTTTTGTAGCCGTGGAGAACACATCGGACTCAGGACAAGAATCGCTCGAAATTGACGACATAGCAGGAGAGTACTCGATTTTTCCAGATACAGAGGACTCGGTGATCACAGAGAAGGAAGATTGAGAGCGACGTGATGGCGAACTGGGTCCAGAGGAGCGTCTTCGGCTTGCTCGCGGCGGCGGCATCGCCTCACGGTCGCGATCTAGCTCAGCCATAGTTTGTTCAGTTGTGTTTCATCGAGAGATAGATATATTTAGGATTACATACAACAGAGAATAGTATCCAAGGCGGCTCGATTTGTTTGATGCACAGGTCGGTCCTTCCTCGAAGCAAGTCATGTTGGTGAAGCAGTCGCCGATAGTGATTTTAAGCGGACAGGATCCACGGTTCCGACCAATATGCTAAGTCGATGCTCACCTAGTGACGATGGGCTCACATCATCAACTAAGAAGGGAACAGTTGTTGATATTGATGAGTGATCTATCAAGCTAGGCGGCGGAAAGGAGTAGTGACCTGGGCTAGTCCAGAAATCGTGCCGTAATCCTTACCTGGAAAGCATGTTGGAACATACGGACGTCCTGCGCCCAGGTTACAGGTCATGTAGGCGCGTTCAGTTGTCTTAAACCAAGCATCATTCTCTGTGAGGCTCACTGCCACAGCTCTTCATTCCCTAGCATCCCTTTGTGAGCAAACAGCATCGGCTCAGCATCTTGGCTCACCTTGCACTGATCCCGACTAAAGCTTTTTGTTCTATCAAGTGTACTAGCCTGTACTGTACTACCATGGCTTCCTATGTTCTACTTAGCTTTGTAAACCGGTTGTGCTTTCTCTGGAAACTAAGGTTCTTTGATGTAGTCTTAACCGAGCTACGTTCAGTTCAATTTTATGAAAAAGTCGAACTTGTATAAGAGAAACATGGTTATGTACCATATTGCCTTACTAGATTATAACTTCTTCTTGAACATAGCAAATATGCCTGGTCAGCTAGCACGGTGATACCTCCCATTGCTCAGGCTAGTAAATTCTCAATATACATGAGTAGAATAATTTCACGCCTTCTTCTTGATAGGAGGCATGTGTATCGTATGACTGTACGGTGTGTGTGGCAGTCAAGAACAGGGTTGGAGGAGAGGAAGCAACTCGTCAGAATTAAATTTCTTCTCTTCAATCACCGTAGAGTGCGCTACTTCTAACCGTAGCAGAGTAGATTAACGCAGGCTAAAGTGCTCTTCCACCCTTGCATCTAGTTGTTCAGTGCATTTTCAAAGAAACTAACCTCATTCTGTATCCAAAATTTCATGAAAATCCCTAAAGTGTGGTGTCGGTATTTTCTGAATTCTGCTGTAGATTAACTTTCGCTCCATGATTGTTACACAGTAGGGATGCTTGTTAACATACCCGGTGTTTGATATATCAAATTTACCTCCTGAGAGGATCAGGTAAATTATAGAACGACCATACACTACAGCAATCATATGCAGTTCCAGCCCCAATACAACCTCTGTCGAAAGAGCGTACATTTTTGTTTAAATTCTGCACTCTCTTGTCCCAATAAGGGAAATCTTTCCGCGACCATATTTGATATAGTCTCGGAATCTGGGTAGGCCCCATTCCTGTCTCACCCGTTAGCTCTTCTGTTACTCATATATACCTCAATAAGGTCCACCAGATGAAGTCTAGATCGGATATAAGCAATGAACCCCATGGTCTCTGATTAGTCAAGAGCATACATCAAGCCACTGATGGACCGAGGCTTTGGAAAATGGAGGAGGTTATTATTCCATTACAGGGCTGCCAGTAGTTCTTGAAGCTGGATCATTATATGATACATCGCTAGCTAGTGGGAATTCGTGAAGCCTTAAGACAGCCCAGGCAATCCACCACCCTTACAGGTAATATCAAAGTGGCATAAACTCATGTGGATATTATAATACAGGAAATCTGGGATATACATAACAGTTCCATTGGCTTTTATCGTATCATAGCTTTTGAAAGTCGCCAGTCTTGATACTATTCTATATATGTAGTCCTTAAAATTACATATGTCGGAAGTTTAGGGTGACATGTCAAGAGTTACAAGAAGTCGGGCATAATACTCTGAAATTCTCTGTAGCAGTAGATTTTGTAGACAAACTTTCTTTTCCCTGTTAATTCTCTTGAAGTCTAATAGATTGGATAGATACTGATACAGGGGCAATTTATTAGGTGCATAGCTGGGAGAAAGACTGAAATACAGTGTAGCTGTGTTACAACACCTCAATTGCCAGGTCAGCATTCCGGGAATGCCCTTCGGCGCTTTGTTTCCTCGCATCCAGAGTTCCAATATATCACTTAAGGAATCAAGCCCTGGTTGGGGTCGTCTTTATAGGCTTGCCAATATCTACTTATAAAGGCTTTTAGCTTAGCGAAGAGCTTCTCAATTGGATTTAAATCTGGCAAGTATAGAGGTAAATATATAAGCTTAGTCCCTGCTTGTGTGCATATCTGTTCTATTCTCTTAGAGTGGTGAAAGGAGATGTTATCCATAACAAGAACAGATTTTGGCTCTGGGTGTTTTCCATAGTGATAAAGAAGTTGTTCAATAAAATCTTCAAAGATAGAGGCGTTAGTTAAGCCTTGGAAGACACGGGACAAGATAACTCTATCTTGAGCATAGGCTAGAAGAATCTGATACCGTTGATCACAATGGAATTTAGCCACTTGGGAGGGTCTGCTGCCAAGAGGAGACCAGCCAGTTCCTCCACAGCCTATCCTTTTATTACATCCAGATTCATCCATATAAACAAGATGATATGAGCAAAAATCAGAAATTAAATAAGAGTATGTATCTTACAGATCTGCATTTTGTTCTCTTGCTTTCTGCTTCGCGGTTTTCTTTGACTACCCTTTATGCTTAAGAGCACGACTAATACAGCATGCTGTCACTATTTCTTGAAACTCATCCCATACAAAAAGCACCATGTCATTAAGGTATAAATAAGGCTTTTCTAGTAGATAATTACAAAGAGCTTGAATAATAACAGGCATAAGGCCTTGTGGTCACCCTTTTTTATCGGGGGGTGCCTTCACATTGCCAAATTGGCGCATATTGGAGCGAAGCTATCTGATCGTACATTGGGGGAGGGGCGTTAAGGTGCAGTTGTATGTGAAACAAGGTACTGTAAGTTTTATTAGTCATAGATACTTTTGTAAAATACAATACAGTGCAAGTACAGAGCCAAGAATCAAGGTATTTCGGAATAATCCAAAAGTAGTTTAGCCTGCCTTGACATTAGGGTTTGAAAAAGAGTGAAAGAGCATGAGACCCGGGCGCCGTTTTTGCAAAGATGGTGTACAGACCCTTATCTAGCGCGCCTTATCGGAGGGCGGACACGCAAGGCAGAAAACGATAGGACTACAATAACGGAAAGATACACAGAGAACAAGGATAAGAAAAGCAGCTCTAGCTAACAGATCACGTGATACATACCCCATCACCTACCCCCAGGGAGTATACGGAGGAGTATACGGGAACGCGCGTGAGGGATCGGATATACCCCCAAGCCTACCCCCAAGGGAGCCACTACAGGAGTAGCTAGCAGAGGATATATAAAGACACTCATTCATGTACTTAGTTTGGTTCTTCGTGATCAATCCAAATTGTTACTTAGGATACACCTTTGGTATCAAGTTAGTATTCGACTCGTTCGCACTTCCTTAAACTACTGGGTATACGTACTTAGTAGGCCTGGCCTCTTGGACTTGAGCTGTCCGTGGACTTCGGTTAACCCTAGAGCAACCTTGGACAAGGTTACTATCGTGATATACCAGCACTACCACACTTCCTTGTCTACTGGATCAGCGGATTCTGATCGCAGGTTTGTATTCTCGCTACGCAAGAGCAGCTAACTACTCACAGAGCTCCTGTCCGAATCAGAATTCAAGTTAAATAATCTGGAGATCCCGCGTTCTTTTCTTAGGATCTAATTTAAGTTTCAGCACGAAGGCTCGATATCAATTTATCAGGATTAATATATGATGGAGCTGGTGTAGCTCACGTGTAATGGGATTGATTGTCTTAAGGTCTAAATCTATCATACAGAGATCCCTTGGTGTTGTGGTCAGGTCACGTGGTTGCTGCCTTAGGCTCCCATAGGCTCTGACAATATATATAGAAAGTACTTGCGGACTTCTGTATGGAGACCTGCTAACCAAAGTCTACTTCTATAAATTCTTTATAATTATTTTATTAGCTAATTAAAGCTATATTAGTAAAGATATAGCTCTTAAAAGATATTAAAAATATGTCAAACTCAAGTTTTCAGTCAAGTGGGGCCGCTCGTCAGGTGATATAGTGCGGTATGGTGTTTGATGAGAGGCGCGTATTTAGATGCCCATGAAAGGGTTTTTTTCTGTCCTGCATCAAAGCCTCGCCAGTCCAAATAGGCAGAAGAGGGATAAAGAGGTTGTCGTTGTTCTCTGCATGAACTCCCCTGCGCACAAGCTACACCGCTCAGGCCCTGTGGCATGGCTTAGAGCATGAATTCCCATGTATGAACGAGCACAGCCACAGATCCGGATAGTAAAAATGTTAATGTTCTACTTTAATACATTGAACACTGACTAGGGGTTTCAATAAGACCTGTAATAAAGCAACCTGAGAGTGCGAATTTATAACCGGGCCTGGAAGAACAAAATTAATTTAGAGCTATTAATAACAGTTCCATGTGCAGGGCTCCTGGAAGTCTAGGCCCTAGGACAAACAGCGGCGCCAACAATAGGATTCCGATATTTTGTTGTTATTAGCAGGGAAAGTCTTGGCCGACGTTGAACAGCGGAATTACGGATGATGCTTAGCAATCACCGTCAACACGAGTATATCCGAGTCAAATATATGTTGTGTCAATGGTCCTCGACCGGCCACTGTATAATTTCCGTTCAAATCCAAAGGCGACAAAAAGAAAATGCCCGAAATCAAATTTTTCTTCGCCTCGGGCGCCTGTTCGCTCTGCCCACACATTCTCCTGCACGAGATTGAAGCCGACTACCAGCCGGTGCAGGTCATCAACAATGGCCCCGAGGTCAAATTCTCGGAAGATTTCCACCGCATCAACCCCAAGATGCGTGTTCCTGTGATTGCGGTTAACCAGGAAGTCGTCACTGAGCTTCCCGCCGTGGCCACAATTATCTCCAGTCTCGCGCCCGAGAAAGGGCTAATGGGAAGGGGTGCCCTGGATACTGTCCGTGTGTATGAATGGATGAATTACCTGTCCGGGACTTTACATGCCGGAGCCTTTGGCCATTTATTTCGACCTGATCGCTGGACTACGGCGACTGATCCTACGAGCCTGGAGGCCGTCAAGCTTAAAGCGCGGGAGAGGATGACAGAATGCTTCCAGCATGTTGAGGGAAGATTGCAGGGGGTTCATGCCGTGGGCGACTATTTCACGGCCGTTGATCCATTTCTCTACGTGTTCTATCGGTGGGGGGCAATAATCGGCGAGGACATGTCGGTTTATCCCAAGTATGCTGCGCTGGTCAGGAATTTGGAGGCGCGTCCGGCGGTACAAACGACGCTGGAAAAAGAGAAACTGTCATTTATCCTTTCAGAATAATGTCAAACGCCAGAACGATGGGATTAGAAAATTAAAATATAATATACTATATCTTTCGACAAATGCGTTTCCTTGCCTCTGTGCATTTTCAGGCATGGTTTACCTGGAGAGCAGTAAAAGAAGTTTCGTGTGATTGCATGAAGTGTTAATATTATATGCTCAATTAAGCTAATTCATTGCACTAATAGCATACTGTAATCACTAAGTCGTAGGCACATATAAAGCTGCCGCTCATTCAAGCCCTACTGAAACTCCCAGCGGCATTATGAAAAGGTACTATCTCGGTTTGGAACTGGAAGGTTTTTCCGTCTGAGGATTTTCTTTCTTCTCTTCCTCTCCTTTATTTCCAGGTTTGTCCAGTTAACATATAGACCAATGTCCTCAGGGCGCATCGAGACAATAGGCCCGGAGCCCTCTTCGGAGTAAGGCTGCTCCGGATGCTGTATTTCAATGCTGTCATCCTGACCCTTAATTGCGTACGGCTCAGGGCGCGGTACCGGAGACACACATACCTTAACAGGTATGGGTTTGTCTTCAGGGATATCTGGCTCAGGACCCGGTGCCTCAGACACACATACCTTAACAGGTATGGGTTTGTCTTCAATAGCACCTGATTCAATGGGTTGGTTGCCTGGGACCGTCCGCGATTCCCTGGAAGACTCAACTATATGATTTCATTTAGTAAATATCTGCTTTCTAAGATACCAATCTCCGGGAATAATTTTCAACCTACCTTCATTGTCTGTAAAGTGGTCGGCCCGGCTTTTCCGATCTTCATGGCGCAGGGAAGATATGGTATCAGAGTAGATATTGGTAAGCATCCTTATCAACACCACATTGAACAGATAATCTTCTCTAAATTCTTGATAAAATTCATTACTTTTGAATGTTGATTCATCTGCCAGAAATACTCTCTGAAGCTTTGAGTATATATAGCTGCGAAGCCAGCTTTTATTATCAGGAACTCTTGAAAATACTGTCCTAGTTGCCTGCAGTATGTCGAAAAATATGTCGAAAATAGGCACACATTCACCGAGAATTTCAATATACTTTTTTGCAAGTACAGCCAGACCATGAATTCTATAGACCATGGCAGTATAGTAGACTTGGACGCTACGCTTAAATTCTCTTGGTATAGAATCCGGGCTAGAAGCGGATCTAAGAGTTTCATATCCTCCCGTATATAAAAAGTAGACAATAGTGTGACCAATGTCCTTATCAACACCCGAAAGTATAACCTATAGATAGAAAAGAGAATTGCACTCCAACTGTAGGTAATCATCGAGGTAACTCTCCAGAATAGAATACTCCTTCTGTCCAATCTGAAGTCTTGCAATGCAACGTTCATACGGACTACCATGGTAAAGAAAGAAAAAAAAAAAGTCAGTTATCTATTGAATAATATGTGTGTCTCTAATATGCCATGAAAGCTTACAGTGGTTTCGGCTGGTTGTAGTCAATAAGTGAATATGTTTAGCAAGTCATTAGAGGTTGTAATATCTTCTCAATACTTTTATACTTGAGGGAACCCTTCTTTTTCGCCATGTTTAGAGTGAATCGGTTTCGGTAATACAGTATGTGAATGAACGGTAGAAAGCAAGTGCTTAGGGACTCAGGGCAAAAAAAGGGGAGGTGGAAAATGTGTTGACTATTTATGCTCCATTGTAGTTTAGGAATAAGGGCGAATGCGAGAAAATGCAAGTATGAGTTGTCTGCCCTGTGCACGAGTCATGCCGAAACCCTGCAAGGATACAGCCAATATATACAATATATGATAATAAGAGTAGAGTTGCTATTATAGATACTTAACCTAAAATATGTATAAATACTCTGTAGAAGGATATTAAATATAGGGATAGCCATGATATATACTTAATAGCTCTTTGTGCTTTTATTCTTACACTGACATAGCCCATTATTGTCCAATCTGTGTATTAAATGTGAGTCGCTAGCCTGTAGGACGTTCAAAATTGTGGGGTTAATATAAGGGAGGTTAGGCACATGCCCTTAAGAAAATAATTATTCCACTGGAAATTGTTTTGTTACTATTAAGAAGGTGGAGGAGGCAGTCGGCAGGCTTGGTGCCATGTCCATGCTTGGTCACGCTGTAGATCCTGTTGCCATCTATCAATGTCTCAAGAAGAATAAACCGAGATAAGCAATAGATTATAATAGAAACAAATAAATTATTCTTGAAACCAAGCTTATAAAATAATGGCGCTTCCGTAGATTAAATAGCTTTTACTTCTGGTATAATTACATGTGACAAGAAGCGAGGCAAGCTATAAGGTCCCTGCCGGAAAAGAGTAGCATGAACTAGACAAGGCTAACAAGGACGTCAGATATTAGTTCAGTATGAAGATCATAAAAGCCCCTTCAACATTTTGCAGCTAATCTTGATTATATCAATTGCATGTTGATAAGTATACAGTAGTTGCGAGAATATAATAATCAGGAGATCTGTCTCAAGAAGTTCAAGTATTCTGTACTGTTGTAATTCAGAGAAAGATTGATTGTTCCATTTTCTTATTATAAACTTGTGGGTTTATATATAACATGAATACCAGATTGATTTCCAATCAATCTGTCTCTATACGGAACTTATTCCCTAGATGAAGCTCTATAGTTTACTTGATCGAGCCTTGGCTCACAATATATACTATCAAGTGACGCATATAGATAGTTAAGCGACTGTCCATGAAAATAATATATTGTTATTTATATATGCCTTTTGTTATATACTCAATGCAGATCTTCAAACCCCTGCGAGCCCCCACAAGTATGAAATTGAGTGATTGCATGGTTCACGATGCGTCATCGCTATATTTTCAGATTCCGAGATAACCGAACAATGAGGCTAAGCTAGAAAGGGGACATAGTTCATGTTCCAGCTGGAATTTCTTGCACAAGTGTTAGAGCACGAACTCCTGCTAATTGGAATAAATAAAATCTTTGATAACTCGCTGAATTACCATAAAAGCAAGCAGAGTAATATACTTTGACTTTAACCATTGCTTCCTATACAATTGTTTATGACCGCGCTAAGCCTCTACTATCAAGGACATAATATTAAGAAGAAAGGATAGAGCTTGAACCTTATCATTACACTATCATCAATTTAGCTGCATGGGCATAGCGAGTAGCCGCAACATTATACTGAAATGTTGTCCTTCCACTGCTAAGGCGATAGACAAGTGTGGCTTACAACTACCGATGTTGATTTATACGTCTTCCTGTGTGAGTAGAAGGTCCATCATCATCCTATCACCATTCCTTGCTGTACAGTCAAGTGGTATGAGCCTATCTTTATTGGTAACATTTGGGTCGAGAGCATTCTCAGCTAGGAGACACTGCATAATCAGCCTATTACTGCCATTGACAGTATAATGAAGAGGCGTTGATTAACCATCACTGGTTGCGTTTAACTCCAAATTACTCTCCGCTAGAAGCTGTTTAGTGACCCTGGAATAATCTTTCATAGTTGCCTATTAAAGTAGGGTTCTTTTCCCCGTGTCTCCGGCATTAATATCAATACCTGCCTACAAGAGTAATAGATTTACTATCGGAAGATGTCTGTTGCACGCTGCTTGGTAAAGTACAGTAAATTCAGATACATTTCTTACTATCTCATTCACATTAGTATTATTGTGGCTGAGAAGCAGTTTAACCATGCACATGTCCCCATTCTATACTGCTAAATAAAGTGGTTAGTACCCAGAGTAATTATAGGTATCAATATATGCACCATGATGAAGTAGCATACTCAGAATCTCTATGTCTCGGGCACAAATGACAGTACATAGAGGTGGTTAGGCCTACTTCACCTGACCAACACGTGGCAAAATCTCAAGATCTTGTTGGTCCAGCAGTAATTTTACTATTGCCATATCGCGTTCCAGGATAGCATTGCGTAGTAGAGTTATGCCATGGAAATCACCTATATTAGGATTGGCACCGTGAGCTATGAGAAGTTAAGCTGCATTAATACTTCCGCATTCAGCCGCATACCATAAGAGAGTGCGCTGGGACTGGTCCTGTATGTAGAGGTTAACTTCTCTTCTGGAGAGAAGCAGCAAAACAGAGGCCATAATATTTAAGACAACTGTATGATAGAGTTGCATCCTACCATACTTATCTCGAGAATTCATATTAACCTTGTTAGTAGCAAGAAGGATTTTGGCAATATCTATATACTTGTTGGCTACTGCTACTGCAAGTGGTGTCATTCTAAGAAAAGTATCTTAAACATCGATATGGAGGCCTTTGTATCGCAACAGTCTCACAACTGCAGGCATCTTTCCTGCATATACTGCATGCCATATCGCAGTTTCCCCATGCACGTTTCGGGCATTCATGTCAACACCCTCCCAGCTTAATAACAGGTCAATCATGGACTCAGACCTAAATGCTGCGGCAATAATAAGAGCAGTGCTTGTTTTGAGCACCATATTTCAGGAGTTCCTCTACAACCTCCCATTTATTATACTTTGCAGTATAATATAAAGCTGAGCAGTCTTGTTGCTTAGCACAGGATTAATAAAGTAGTCTTCATAGGATGTTATAAGTACCCCGCGTGATACATGCAAAAGAGAAGATATCTTGTGGGTCGTCGCACTGTTCTGCAATGGAAAGGATAAATTCAGAAGATAAATTCAGAAGGGATATCGAGTTCAATAGTAGTTAAAGGGAGTTGTATGGCTTGTAGTCACAGCTGCACTAGTGCGGTGAACTGAATAAGATTCCTGAGTGAAAGGAGAGAGAGAAAATAATTGAATATATCATTAATTAAAAAAGAGAGGTGTGGTAAGTGCTTTGAACGGACCTTTAAACAAATTAGTAATAATAAATATTAAAAGCCTAGCCTTATATAACAAATAAGGTGGTGCGTACATGCTCGGCTTTTTTTTTGGCTGCATGCTTTACCCTGAGCACCCTGAGAGCATGGCACAGGGGATAGGGAATGGGAATTACACATCCACGCTGTGATGGACCAAGGGCCATTGAGAAAACTATTTCTTTAAATTCTTTCTATACTCTTTGAGGCTTGTCTTTGAGGTTTGTATAGTGTTCATCCAGAGAGCCAAGGAAAGCAATGAAAGAGGGTGACATTCTGGAGAAACGATCCTACAGGGCCTAACAGCGCTATCAAACCCAGAAAGGGTGGAAACTAGATCCAGTGGCAGGAGCAGCACCAAAGCAGCTCGCTTGTCGATACTATCAGCTTAAGGTTGGGCACGTAGCAATACTAACCTACCTGAATCAGATAGGGATCCGAGTCTCACCTAGATGTCAAAGCTGCCACTCTCCACAGGGAACAACAGGCCATTTACTGATGGAATGTAGACAATGACGCCACCAGAGACGGGCCTTGTACATGGCACTAGTCATGGCAGGAGTATCACCACCTGGATAGGGAGAAACAGCCCCAGAATGCCGCCTCTTTGAGAATCAAAGGGCCATGAAGGCCCTAATGATCTTCTTGGCAACAATAAATATCGGCTGCTTCCCAGGAGAGGCAGCTAGGGAGATAGATAGAGCCCCTAGGAATAATCTTTAGGGCCTAGAACTAGTAGAAGAAGCAGAGAGTAGAGGGGGAGGATAGTGGAAAAGAGCAATCTAGGCACGCCTAGATGATGCCCAACAAGTGCTGAATACTGAGGAGGGCATAGCCTAAAAGCTCTGGCGCAGATAGGCGGCTCGGGCGAGGAAAAGGATTAGAACGAGCACACAAATGATAGAGGGGGCTGATAGGTCCCCTAGGAACCATTTAGAGGCAGTGGCCTAAGCCACCGCCTAGGCACATGTGTCTGTCATAGCCAACGGCTCGATATGGACGTTAAACTTGATTAATAATAATAATAATAATAATAATAACAAGAGACATTCTAAAAGATTCAGGCTAGCATTAATACAACTACTCTGCCAATTCTTTTACTCCTTGACTGTAAAGGATTACTTCTGGGATTAGCAATTCGATACGTAGGATCTTTCCACTAGGTAAAAAGATCCACTATGATCAACTCTAATCGGAGTTGATTTCCCAGGCGCGGTACATATAGTATCGCAACTTGCCATCGGGGCCTTAAGCCTAAGGCTTACCCGTGACAGACAGGGCTGATAATTAAATTAACTTAGGTAAAGAAGAGAGCTAATAATCCTAGGTATCTAGGATGTATACAAGATTTTTTTGTTTACAAGTATATCCCCAGCACCAGCACTCCTAGTTGTACGGGCCCTGTGTATAACACCCTAAGCAAGGCTTGTACCTCTTCATGGTGCTCAGGACAAGTAGCCTCTAGCTACGTCGTGAAACCAAGCAGGCCATCATGTATGTACATATTAACCCGCGAAAACTTCAGAGCCGATTACAGATGATACTGATTTGAGCTCTCGATCGATACTCCCAGACGCTCCCAAAACGCCTCAACATTCATATCCTCTTTTCCACTTCATTCATTGTTAGCTATAGGAACATAACCGGGAAAGAGACCACTTACTCAAACTTCTTTATAATAGTGGGCTCAGTCTGTCCTTCTGCCTCATTTGGATTCCGGAAGATCACATTATATTTCTACGCGCGGCGAGTATTAGCATAGTAGACGTAGAATCTTCATTGCAAAAAGAACCTACCATTCCTAGCGTGAGATGAATCGCCGCGGGCATTCGGGGAAAAACATCCTCGGGATTCTTCCCTTCAATCAATGCCTGGATGTTCCTCGCAACAACCGCTGCCTGTGCCGAGCCGGGTCGAGCAGCCTTGCGCAGCCCGGTATCTGCAATGTCACCGACTGCAAAAAGGTTAGAGTACTGGGGGTCCAAGAATTGCATCGTGGGCCTAATCCGGATAAAGCCATTATCGGGGTTGATCAGCGATTCCTTCGTTGAAGGGATGAGATCGCAGATAAGGTTGTTATTCGGTGTTTGGCCAGTAGCCAGAATCATGAACTCTGTCGACAATTGTGTTCCATTGGTGAGTTCGACGTTAAATAACCCTCTGTGCTTGGGATATCCCTCAGAGGGGATCTTGACGCGAGACCCTGTGACGAATCTGGTAAAATATGGTTAGATAAAGGTATATACTCGTTGCTCGGAAATAGGCTATACTCACTTGATACCAAGCTCGTCGAACCGCTCCTTCACGAGATTATGCAGCCCTTCGTGAAACCCGGGCATTAACTGGGGGCGAGACTGCACGACAGTAATCTCCTTATCCGGATAATACTCCTTCAAATCCGTGGCCATCTGCACGCCGACTGCACCACCGCCAACAATCAAAATTGACTTGGCGCATTTCACGTCATTTTGGTGATTCTGTAGATATGCAACGGAGGAGAGTTTGTCATCCCTCCTCATACCCGCCGGTTGAACGAGATTAGTACCAGTGGCGACAACGAGGTAGTCAAAGGGGATTTGGCGTGAGCCTTGCCATTCACGATCTAATATTACATGCCGTGGTTGTACGGATAGGGCCCTGGCTTGCACAATCGCATGTCGCACTGGGTTTGAAGAGGTAGGGAAGAGCCCAGTATACGGAATAAAGGCTTTATGTTCTTGTCCTGGGACGATAGCGAACCGAGGCTGGTGAGGAGATGTCTTGGTCAGCTAAATCAGTGAGGCCCTTGAGATCGTGCATACTTACGAAGGTGAAGAGGTGGTGGAAATGACTGTGGGGCTCGATCAAGAGGACCTGTGTCCCATTGTGTCAGAAGGCTACATCCGTAGGATTACGACATTTAAGCCTACCCTATGCGTATTTGGTAGCACCTTGGCGAGCTCTTGGGCTGTCGTCTGAATCGGAACTTCATGTTAGAGGAAAAGGTAGATAGAGAGTCTTCAGTCTATGGACGTGACCAACCTTTCCCACATAAGACCCTCCAATAATGATAATATTTCTAAGTGGGCTGGCCATTTTGGTGTACCCTGGATGTAGAGAAAATTAGTAAAGAGTTCAGGGGGGTCCCTGGACGTACCTCTTTATGTACTCGATCAGATAAGGGATTTAGAGCGGAAAAAGACTCTGCCCTGGCTTCTCATTGGCCAGACAACTGCCGTCCTCAGCGTGTTCCGTTATCTGATCCTCGGAATTACTGTTTTTGGTAGGGCTCATTATCCCCGAACCCCGGAATGGCCACGATGATTCATATCTCGGATGCATCTTTCCGGGTTGTCTCACCCTAATCCTCGGAAAAAGGCATTGCCTTTCCGTCATACCCACGTCCGATTAGCTAATCCGATGGGCGTTCGTGCAAAGGAATAGGTCTCCATACGGATGTGATCTCTCAATGGCAATTGTGTCTCTTGCTAGCGACTGAGTCAAACTACCGTCTGCAACTTAGGGATAGTATTGACATGAATGTGCGATACAGCTAGAGGACATCATTAGAGAACTGCAAAACTCCAGTCACATATACAACATTAACCGATCTTAACAAAATTCAAACCTGTTGTGTTCCTTACGCAAGCAAGCGTCCCGGACCGTCTGAAGTCATCCTACCAATAGAAGTCACTTCGCTCTGATACGGCTGACGCTCTCGCAACGTCTTTGTATGTCCGTAACCCTGAACTTTGGAGGTCTAACCGGCTAGCTCCTAAGTGGGCTCCGCAAGTATGATCATACCGTGGGAGGGACGTTCTTTTTTTCCAGCTTTGCTCTCACCTTCAGATCTCTGAGGGTACCAATACCCACTTGCAAGCTCAGACAAGAGAGATATCCTAACACACTGGGTGCAAATGTTGTTCCGTATAATTATTCACTCTGCATCGCTTCAACTTTAATAACCCCCCAAAAGTGCCTACAAGGTTAGGAGGACCTCTTATGTTATGCTTTGGCGGAGTTGTTGAATTTGGGGGGTTCACACTAAAGACTGTAAGAGATTTACTTCCATCTTTTCTATACATACGTAGTCTTAGACAGGGTGAAAACAGTCTAGGGCTGTTGATCATGTCGGTCTGATGATCTCCATGTTGATACCTCTCACACAGCATTTCGGATGGCCGATCCTTTGGGCAGCTGAAAGGTATTAAAAGCAAGAGCAGGATCATTGAAAGAGGTAGGGAAGTCGATAAATATTACGCAAAATAGAAGGGGGAGATCCACACCAAATAGATTGATGGCGAAGATCTAAACAGTATCTCTTTGTGAGAATAGAGGGATTTTCGAGTGGTATAAGAGAGATGACATACGTTTTGTAAACAGTGGATCAGGCTAGCAATGTGTGAATAGCGGCAAAGATACTTTCCGAGATCCAATTAAACATAATATGCGGAGAAACTTCAGTCCTCGAATCATTCGACGATCAATAAATAGTCTCAGCCGTTCTCCACATCCCCCGCTTTTGGCCATCCCTGGGGTACTTATTGCTTGTTCTTCCTTAGCTATGACGCCTGCAGATATTGTCCCAGAGAACTCACCATGGTCAGCTTCAGAATTGTCAACCAAGTTGCTCTCGTAGTGGCCCTTCTGTCATCATGCACGCTCGCTTCAGAACTTCACGTGGAAACTACCAGTGGCCCTGTGGAGGGAATCTATAACACTTCCACGAAATCCGTACGGGCGTTCTTAGGCATCCCCTTTGCCGAGCCACCCACAGGAACAGCCCGATTCAAGCCGCCGATTCCGAGGAAGCGTTTCAATAGTCGTATCGATGCTTCGTCGTTCCCACCAACTTGCCCGGGACAGTATACCTTCTCCAACGAGTCGGTCTGGAGTGTCTTGCCATACCTGCCGTGGGACACTGACAACATGTCGGAGGATTGCCTCGCGATCAATATCTGGGCGCCCGCGGCTAGTCATAAGAAGCAAAGCGGCAAGGCCGCGGTGATGATGTTCACCTACGGCGGAGCTTTCACTCAGGGCGGGACAGCGGTCGCATTCTACGATGGTACGAACCTGGTTGAGGACAACGAGGATATAATCGTCGTTTCATTTAAGTGAGTTATTTTCAACTGGAATAATGCAGGAGCTCGCATATCCTCACTACCACTACAGTTATCGTGTCTCTGTTTTCGGGTACCCCAATGCACCCGATCTTGCACAGCAAAATGCTGGACTCCTCGATCAGGTTGGTTACTAGAATTGGTATATTTTATCTCAATCTGTAACAAGCACTAATGAGTCAGAGACTCGCTGTTGAATGGGTACATCGTAATATCGCTCAATTCGGTGGAGACCCCTCCAAGATAATGCTCTTTGGTCAGAGCGCCGGGGCAGCTTCTGCAGACCTATATACCTACGCGGTTGGTATCATGACTGGCTTGATGCGTAAAAAACAAAGAATTTAACATTATCTTTCCATATAGTATCCGAAAAATCCCATTGTTCACGCCGTTGCTATGCAATCCGGCGCCGCAGGCTTAATTACAAGTGACGATGTCCACCATCAAAATTGGAAGAATCTATCTAGCGCCTTGGGATGCAGTACCCTAAGTTGCATGCAAACAAAGCCATGGGAAGAGATCCTCGAGGAGGTGTCTTCGGGGCCCTACAAGTTTAATCCGGTGCAAGACAACGTAACGGTATTCCCCGACATCGAAGCCCGTTCTAAGCAGGGCGGGCTCGCCCGTCTGGTAAGCGTCCAACGCGTTACAAATATTCAAGCGATGGATAATGGAAAGTCATGGTCTAACATCCCCAGCCGACGTTAATTGGAGGCGCCAACCGTGAAGCCTCAGCGTACTTTAATTTAAGCTCGAAATCCATTAATGAGACGCTAGTATATACTGCGACACAGCAGACGTTCAACTGTCCCATTGTCCAAACTACGACTGAACGTCTCGGACAAGACATTCCAACTTGGCGATATCTGTACCACGGAAATTGGTCGAATATGAGCCCAACACGATGGCTCGGAGCGTACCACTCCAGTGATGTACCCATTGTCTTTGGAACGTACAACAAGTCAACGATTAAGAGCCCTAGTCCGGGAGAAGTTGCAGCGAGTAAATATATTCAAGGTACGACTATCTTATTACACATGAATCATCACTAACTCATCTAGGCGCCTGGGTGGCCTTTGCTAAAGACCCCTGGCACGGGTTACATGCATACGGGTGGCCGCAGTTTACCTCGCAGAGTATGTATGCTCGCTATATCATCTATTGATTACTAACTTGGATACCTTAGACCGGTCCTTGATCAATTTAGCACTAGATAACCGCGCCACGGCCACGATAACCTCTGCGGAGGAATGGGATTCGCAATGTCACAAGGGGAAGTTTGTTCCGTGATCGATGTTGCACAAGTGAAGAATATATTTGACATATTCAACTTATATTAGATATATACACTCTGGGCTGAGCCAGTTGTATATGTAGGATGTGAAGGTACAATGGCGTAAGGCTTGAATGGGGAGATCTTGGGTACATCACTCAGTCTTTATATACTTCATCTCCAAAAAACCGCCCCCACGAGAAGGGGTAGAGGAGCAAATAATACATTGACGCCTTAGGGGCTTAGAGCTTAGACGTATAATTAATCCCAATGAAGAAAATAGTGGGCTGAAGTCAGTTGGAGCCTACTGTGTGAGTTGTCTTACACCTGTCTGATGATCTCGCGAACAATCCTATCCGAAATGCCCGATGAATTCCCAATACTAACCGAATGCGCAGAATGGATCTGGAGACAAAGCCGCCGATTGCGAAACAGCTACGCAAATGAAGATTTGTTCCAATATCCAAAGCCGGATGTCGTACCTGCCGGTGAGCGACAGTGTCCACATGTTCTGATCTAGCTGATCAGCTAACCGCCGACTGTTGAAGGACACGCCGTATCAAATGCGACGAGACGCCGGGATGGTGTCACAACTGCACATCCAGCGGGCGACAGTGCGAAGGCTATGATATACAGCGGCTGCCTCGTACTCGATTGCCGAACTTTGGGTCAGCCAAATCGATACTTCTATCCCACCAAGCTGGGAAGATAACGTCTGACGAGCGCTGATGCTTTTCGTTCTTCCAACATCGTACCGTTCCAGCAATCATTGGATTCTTCGACTCGGACTTGTGGCAGAGGTCGGTTCTGCAGATGAGTACCACGCTGTGATAGCGATCGGTTCGATGCAAACTGAACTCGAGGTCCGTGGTATGCCGTTAGCCACAGAAGATCTAAGGAACTATTGACATCGTTTTGCGATCGAGCAATGCGGAAGGGCATGCGCGCTTCTAAATGTACGTTCCGCGTATCAGGACCTAGACCTTCGCCACGTTATAGTTGTATGCTGCCTTCTATTTATATTATGTGAACTTCTGCGTGGGAAAAATGAAACCGCCTGCATGCATCCGCGAAGCGGCTTGTGGACCCTGCATAACACTCCACGATTGCCCGATCCTCTTGTGCGTCTGCGATAGATTTAGAGCAGTGTCTCGTTGATATTTTCTCCCTCTTAGATATACAGGCAGCATACTTTAGCGGGGGAGGCTTGGTACCCCCATTAAAGCCAACCCCGGCCCTGACGGAGTGGGGTGAGGAAGAGATGAAAGCATTTGAAGATCTTCGTGATGCTCGAAGGACATGGGGTTCATTGATGTCGTCCAGTTCCCTACCACCATTAAACTCCTTCCCCCGGCAGAAGCCAGAGCCAGCTATGAACCTCTCGCGCAATGCCTGTCTAATCTCAATTCTCAGCTGAGGCAATTTCGACGAGCATTTGAGCCTTTCTATAGAGGCATGTTTGACCAGCGTAGTAGTGAAGACAAGAGAGGCGCAGATCTCCTTTATGCGTACTTTCTATCATTGTCGATCATCGGGGGAAAATGTCTTCTCGATCCCACGAAAGAGCTAATGGAATACCATACTCTCACCTTAGAGAGGATAGTATCTCTGGCTGAAGCAGTCACAGATAGCTTCACAGATCGCCCCAGCATTTTGCTATATATGGGAGTCATTTTCTGTTGTTCTTTGTTGTGACTGAATGTAGTGATGTTATGATTCAGTGGAAGGCGATCAGAGTGCTGCAGTCGTAGCCACATCGTGAAGGCAACAGGGATTCCAATATTTAGACTAGAATGGCGGTTGAGATTATGATAGTCTAGCCAGAGCCACTGAACAGCAGTGATCAATCTTCCCGTGTCGGCCGCGACCAAACGGTCGCTCAGATGCTGTTCAAAGTAATTGGCGATAGACAGGTTGCAACACTGTGTTTTCCGGCTCCAGGTATAACGGGACTGCCTCTAGCGAATCTCACGTTCAACGCTGTGATGATGTACGAAAATCCCTCTGCCTAGCATGGGCACGTTGTTACTGTTTAACTCGGCAGGATGATGAGCTTGTCTATGGATCTGGATGGTATATGCACATATATAGGCAACCTTCAACAAGGACAACACCAGTCCATGACATTATAAACCCGCTCTCTTCAACAAGTACCGCCAATAACCAATAGCAGGTCATCCATGATCAAGTACAGCTATCATGGCATCTATACTATTACTGCGAGCTCGTCAACTCTTCACCTTTGTTATACTTCTGCTGTTGACCCTTGTCTACTCTGAAGAGGCCTGCCCCTTGCAAACCCCCTTGTATCCGCCTCCCCGAGATCTTCTCTCCAGCAGCGACGTGAAGATGGCTTCCCAAAATCTCACCCAAGCGATTGAAGCAGCCATGGCTAGTGGAATGACTGATCTCGGCCCGTTGACCATCAACACCACCACGTTCGGAGTCAAGGTATTCTCAGCGCACACGTCAGAGTCAGTCTATGAGCATCTATACACCTCACCAACGTACCGTCCTGCATCAGGTTCTGGTACCAAATACCCGACTCTAGACAGCATTTATCGGGTTGCCAGTATCTCCAAGATGTTGACAGTTCTAACTCTACTGGCACATGACGGCTTTACCCACTGGCACCATCCTATTATCAACTTCATTCCAGAACTAGATAGTTTGGCTCACAAACGCAGTTCCCGCATTCAATGGCGCGAGATTACCGTTGGGGATCTGGCAGCACAGCTCGGTGGCATGCCTCATGATTGTAAGTTGCTCCACGACTTTCCGCAAGTGCATATAACAGATCTAATGACAGCCTATAGACGGGTTCGAGGATCTAGCGGGTGAATATAGCAACGCGGAAATGATGGCAATGGGTCTTCCCTCAGTTCCCTCCGAGGATGTCCCGTCTTGCAGCCAGGGCGAATCCTTGAATCAGGCCAATCCCTGCGACAGAGAAGGTTAGTGAAATCGATACGTTCTCAATGTTCTCTAAAGTGCGAAAGCCTTCATCTTTGGGCTCGTTAAGGAACATCTGACGTTTCCGCCAGGTATGGCGCCGGCCTATTCGAATGCAGCCTATCAGCTCTTGCGCTACGTGATGGAGAATATTACCGGACTAGACTTTCCCTCCATGTTTCAGAACAGTATTGTGAAGCCTCTGGACCTCAATTCAACAAGTTTGCTCAACCCCTAAAGACCCTAACTTTGGGATAATCCCAGTGAACGAGACGGTCAGTGTATGGAACTTCGACTTAGGTGACGGCGATGCGTAAGCTACTTCCTCCTTAATGAGATACCAGAGCTAACGGGTAGTAGCTTCGGGGGTGTATACTCAAGTCCCAATGATCTTGTCCTTATCGGCCGGGCCATTCTCCAAACCCTTTCGGGCTCCTCGCCGTTGAACATCTCATCCACTCTGATCCGTCATTAGCTGAAGCCATCAAGTTATACCACCAGCTTCAAAACCTCCGTCGGGGCTCCCTGGGAGATCTACCGTTACGAACTACCAAACCGATCCAATCACGCCATCGATATCTACGCCAAAGCCGGTAATCTCGGAGCCTACAGCGATATTATTGTACTGGTTCCAGAGTGGGAAGTTGGTTTCGTGATAACAGCTGCTGACCTTCCGACAAATCCCCTTCCGAACGTATACGCCTTGGCAGACCTAATCATTGATCGGCTATTCCCTGCCTTCGACAAGGCTGCACAGAAGGAAGCCAACAGAGCCTTTGCGGGAACATATAGAGCCCCGGAGGTGAGTTGGACAGTCAAGATTACGACTGATCACTATAAGCCTGGACTCCAGGTTACCGAATGGGTGAGCAATGGGGTTGACTTTTTTCAGTCACTTAGAGCTCTTTCAGGCCTTCAAGGTCTAGCTGTTAGACTATATCCCACTGGCATTGAGGAGAAGGTAGATGGAGAAGCCGAGAAGAATGTATATTTTCGGTCTGTATTCGACTACAGTGTATCTGTGCGACCTAAGGGAGTTATCTCTTCGACCTGTCAGTCCTGGCTCAGTGTCGATGGATCCAAGGTGGGGAATATTGGCGTGGATGAATGGGCGTTTAGTATCAAAGAGGGGCAGGCGCATAGTGTCAGACCCCGAGTGCTGAGGAAGGAATTGTATCGGGCATAGAAATGGTCGGTCCAGCATAGCCTCTTATAGGTTGATTTTCGTTCTTTCTTTTCCGTTCACCTTTCTGTGCATCAATCGGCTCTATCGATATACCATCACATCTAATGTAAAGTTTAATATCATATCTACCGGGCAAACTCCAAATCACTTCAAGTCAGCCCAGTTTATCCAGTCTCTTCTTCCTCCCTTAAGCTTTTAGTGCGATATAGCTCGGGACTCTGATTCAGAATCCGCCCCCAACACAGTAAGGCAAAATGTTGGCTAGAGAATCGATAAATAGTGGGTCTAGCGTATCACGATCCCACTAAGCAAGCAGTATCTAGTCTATGCGACCCATCAAATCTCGCTAAAAGCCTGCACAGGAACTCTTCACGGGGGATAATATCAAAAAAAAGGGCCTTAGTCGCTTGACTCTGTTCGGGAAAACCCCCCATTACTGCTCACAACAATAACTAATTATGTAAACGATTAAAGCAATGGCCCCTTGGCATTCTGCATAGAATTACGTATGGCGAATAAGGAACCATGCTTGACTTGGAGACTTGACCCACGATCTCTAGTAGCTAGCCAGTGCCAATGACCCATTCATATCAAGGCTGAAATCGCGGATATGTCTCACCTGGCCCAGTATCTGGTGCTTGCTTCCCAACACCTCTGTATCGTCTAAGTTGTTGGTTTTCATAATTTTGAACTGACTAGTTGGTTAGTGCCCAGCGAGTCCTCCATAGCAATGTAACCCTATGTTCAGTGTGCAGGACACAAAGCTATAAAACCATGCAAGTCTCCAAAAAAAAATGTCGATTCTCATGCTGGGTTGTCTAAATCTTCTGAGATACTAAGACCCGCGATAATGAAAGCTTTCAACTACATCTGGTTCTTGGCCGCCGGCCTTCTGGCTCGGGTTCGTTTCATTTTCGGTCCTATCCATATCATCCTCCCCTAGTCTCTTCTAACCAATCACCAGGCCCAACCTGACGAATCCCCAATCGAGGGATACGCCATTGAGGAGTTCTCCTGGGAAGTCGAGACAACACCCGGCGGCCCGACCGTCGTCCTGAACGGCACAGTCGAACAAGTCCTCTCTGAGCTGCGCAACATCAACCCCAACTATGACACCGAGTTCGCCATCCCCGCCGATGAAACCGAACAGCCTGCCGAGGAAGAAGACTCTTCCTCTCACCTGACCAAGCGCGGTGATGTTAAATGCGGGCATTTCCCCGCTGCTACACAGGCCGATATTGATAAGGGCATCAAGTACTTGAGGGGAGTTCCTGGCAAGCCCCAAAGAGGACCCGGCCCCGGCAGCTGCGGCCAGGTCAGCTGCTCTTGGTCTTCGGCCATTTGGTGGTGTAATGATGTAAGTATCTTGAGGAAACCCACTTCTCCTTCTGTTTTGGTGTGATGTATGTTGACCAGAACCAAAGAACACCTTCACCAAGGTGCTGCCCAGCTTCAACAATATTGCAGATGGGGCACAGCTTATCAAGAATACTTGTCTCCATGGTGGTCAGACCTTTTCGGGTCAGGATTTCCATAATGATAAGTGGAATACTATTGTCCGTTGGCACAAGTGCTAGATAGCTGGGGATGTGTGTGCCGATGGATTTCTCATGATATATCATGGATATTGCTAGTTCCTAAAATGCTATACTCTGCTTGTACCTATTCACTTTAAGGCAGGATTGCTGTATTCCCTGTTGTATCCTTGACTCCAGTAGAGAGAGCAGTGACTTTTGTTTGGCCACTTTTAACAGTCTGAGAAGCGGCCCACTCTTCAATTTATATACTCATATTTCTACGAAGATATGATTCCATACTACCCCCCTTAAATCCAATCAAACTCCGCATCATCAGGTTGCAGCAACCTCGCCGTCTGACATATCCAGTTCCTCTCCATATTCCTCTCACGAAAAACATCCTCATTCGCAGCCACCCGCGGCGCCAGATTCGACTCAGCCTCCCATAACTCATCACTATCGGGCGGCGAAAACCGCAAATCAGCCAAAGAAAGAATACTCCTACTCCGTAGACATGATTCATGGCCCCTCATCCCACCATCCGACGCCCGAAGGTCCTGAACCCGACACCGTCGACAGACCTTATACAAGGCCAGAGCGAAACGCTTGACTTCCTCTATACCGACCCAGATAAAAACATCCGGGACAGGGGTGGAGTTGAGATGGGCGACTATTGAAGGGTAGAAGAGCATGTCTTGCTGCAGACAGCTTTGGACGAGGGCGGCTAGGAGCTGCGAGGGGATTTCGGGGAGTGTATGGGTTAGTTCAAGGCCGACTTGGTTTTGGGTGCCTTTTAGCATCGCGAAGATGAGATTTAGGAGTATGCCTTGGTAGGTTACCATTGGCCATTTGGATGAGGTGAGATGGCGAGTTTGAGCTTGTGAGTGGTGGTGTTGGTTTGATAGGTCCCATTGGTTCTATAAAATAGGTTTAGTTTCTGAAGCCTCAGGGCTGCTGGATCAAGAGCGAGGTGGAAGGCTGTCAATGTAACTAACCCTTTGTTGGTTGATGGATAAGGTGAGCTTCTCATGTAGTTCCACCGCTGCTTGTTGGGCATTGCTTTCTCCGGTTAACCATAAGCCTATCATGACGACGGACTGTCGGAGGAAGGCTGGCTCATTATGTGGGCTGAACGTTGCTCGGTGGATAAATGGCCATCTTGGGTGAAATTTCTCAAAGTAAGCCTGGATATATGGTAATGTTCTCGAAGGACTTTTCTCAATCGATTCCGATCTCCGAATAGGACCCAAATTTGTTGAGGGAGCGTGTCCGGGGCCTGGAGGTGATCGTGTGAAGGAGCATTGGATACCACGTTTCACGCACGCTTCACATGGTGTCCCCTGGCATCTTGATCGCCGCGACCGACAGTAATTGCATGCTTGGGCGGCACGGCTCTGGGATATTTCTTGGTTCTTGTGGTTTATGCGGATATGTTGGCGTAGAGTGTCACTGGTTTGGTTAGTTGGGGAGTTCCAATATCGGCTGCACCTCATTGAATGCGCCCGGGATTGCATATTGGGTACTACTTGCTTTCGAGAAAACACTTTGTCGCAAAAAGAACAGCCAAAGGGCTGCGTTTGAACATGGCGTCTAGCGTGTCGAGTAAGATGTTCTTTGCGCCGATATCTTCGGCCACACGCATCACACTGAAACAAGGGTTCTGATGTGACCATTCTGCAGATTATCCTTCGTGTTTGACAGTTCAGTGTATAGGAGCAGACTCTTGTGGCTCTGAAGCTAATCACTTGTCGACAGCTATTTTATGTATTTACTTGTGAAGACGAGGCACGGCAGCCCAAATATGCATAGAAATCATCGAGGAACAAACTGGGATGCCGATGGGATACCGAGAATTTATGCCAAGGACGGCTGGCAATAATAAGCTTAATAATGGGTGACCGTGGTCCACTTTCTACTACACGCTTCAATGAAAGTAGTACTTGTAGATACTTCCTTTAGTCTTACGGATAGAAAACGACAAATTTCAACATAAATAATGTGAGAACTCATATGTACAGGCCTAATGGACGAGCAAATCCCATACTCTCGACGCAGGTCGACGATATCAGCGCCTCTTTCGTTCATGTTTAATGCGAACCCCCTTCTCATAAGTACGCCATTTCTCCAAGACAGCCTTCCTCCTATCTTGCGATGCAGCTTTAGACTCTGCCAATCCTTGCCTGATTCGCGATCTCACGATATAGCCCTCCCGGTTAGCACCATAAGAATGCTCAATGGCTCGGTGTACGCCATTCAAGGGATAGCCAATCAGCCCCCAAATACCTATATTATGTACAAACTTGATCAACAGGTGGTAATATCACACATTCGGATGTAAAGCTCACCGGCTTGAGGCTTAATAAGGATGCCACCTAGACCTTTCCCCACTCCCTTGGTCATTCCACTAAGCCCACCGTCTTTCCAGCCCTGGCTGGGTTGCATTACTACGCCGGTGATACCATCATACATACTGTACCCAAATTCCTAGGCCAGTCAGCATGGCGTACTGTAACAGAGAACCAGGAGATCCACGTACCTTTCCAGCCGCAACAATCCCAGACCTGACGCCAGTGACCTCAGGTGTCTCACGCACAGTCTGGTCATTATAGCAGCGCGGTACATTATGAGCAGTCTGGGAGACCAACAAGGTTATCCCCATGGGGACCTCAACCACCCAATTCACTATCCTACGACCGATATAACTCGTATTGACCGCCACGTTCTGCAACAGATTCCGTTTGATCACCATGGACGGCGTACCAGCCTGCGTCTGGGACGTCGCCGCAGACGACAAACTAAGCGAAGACTTCCCGTCGTCACTGGCTTGTATCTGATCTCCTTGTATTGATCCATTCGGTGGTGCGACAGAGACACCCGGCGCGAACATTGCTTGGCGCGCCTCACAGGTGGGCAAGCCATAATTCTCCGCGAAGCGATCCGCAGCAGGGGCAGAGATATTCTGCACAGCGTTCACAGGCATATCGACTAGCCCGGTTAGAAAGTTGCTTATGGCGCTAGTGAACTTGTCGGCTCCGGCGCAGCCCTCGGTAGTATCGTAGCGTTTTGCGCGGTACAGTTTCACATCCTTCGGGTTGAGTCTCTTCTCCTCGACTAGGACGGTGGCTGCGAACGCGCTGAGGAGAATTTTCGTTCGTCTCACGCGCCAGACAGCCGGTCGATCCGGACATAGGGAGCATTGGACGCGGCGGAGATCCAGCTGGCGGTGGAAGCTCTCTAGGCTTGCGTGAGCGCCATTCTCTGCGCGGATCTGTTCGCTCAGTTCCTGTGCTTTGGCCATGGTCGAAGGCTTCAGGCAGAAGTGGATGGCGTCAGCCAGACGGTCAGCGGTGAGCTTTTTGTACGGAATTGGTGCAGGGCCGGCTTCGTTACGGGCAACTAAGCCACCCCAGAAAGGCTGGTCTCCGAAGAATGGGACGATGGTAGTTGGTCGGCCCAGAGCGAGGCCGGAGGCTGTGGTACCTGCGCCGCCATGGTGGACGACACAGGAGACTCGCTCGAAAAGCCAGTCATGGGGACAGTTTCCGATGAAGAAGACATCTGAGCGGTTTATCTGCTCGGCTCCCAGACCGCCCCATCCCTTTGAGATTAATGCACGTTGGCCTGTCATTTCGACGGCATCGAGAATAGTCTGGGTAAGGGCGTCGGGCTCGTCTACTACGATGGATCCAAAGCCAATGTAGAGTGGTGGTGGACCTGCGTCTAGGAATTCGGCCAGGTCGCGGGGTGGAACGTAGCCGGCTTTCGCGGGTAGGAAGTTGAAACCCGTTACGTCGATGTACTCCTGCCAATCGTCGGGCTTTGGCAGGAGAGACGGGGACCTAAGATATGTATTCAATGGGTCTGTTCATGTGCAGGGTAAGAATACGGACCACATATAAGTGAAGGGGACGCGCAAGCGGGTGACCAAACTGGGAGCGCGCATCACATCCAGCTGTTCCAATCCCAGCTCGAAGCGACGGAACTGATTGATCAGATCGCCGACTCCTTGCCAGATGATCATCTCCGTCAGGATGTAAGAGGCGAAATTCGCTACCGACGCCTTTGCATCGCGAGTGCTGATATTGGTGAGGTTGGCAAGGGGGTGTGGAAAGGACTGCGTGGGAGACCATGGCATTCTAGAATAATCAGTATCCAAAGCATCAGAGACTCATGCAGGAGAAAACCAACGTAAACATCAAATGCAACGGCACGGCCAATTTCTCCGCACAGTGGACGTGCGCAAAGCTCGGCGGGTTCGCAATGATCGCGTCGGCCACAAACGCCGGCGCAGTGATCGGGTCATCGCTAGTCAAATCGATGCCTTCGCCAGCCTCAATGCACGAGCGCCAACATCCCCCAATCATCGTCCGTATCTCCTTGCGACGTTTCCCTATGGCACCTTCTCGCAGCGTCTCCATTTTCGGTATAAGGCCTGTATTCTTAACCATGAACGACATAAGCTCGGCCGGATCGCCGCCGATATTGAAAAACTCCAGGTCGTGCTGTTTAACAAAGTCCCGGAAGACCAGGTGGGTCGCTAATCTCACGCGATGTCCATGTCTTTTTAAGGCTTGCCCCAGTGCGATAAACGGTTGTACGTCGCCGCGCGAGCCCACGACATGAATGACCACATTTAGTCGCGGTGGGAACTCAGCATCCTCTCTTCTGATTTGTGATGGGCGGCGTGTGGTCTCTCGCTGGATCGCTTCCAGAAGGCTGACTACCTGTGGATCGTCATCGTTCAGTGCGATCTGCACGCGGCCATCATCTAAGTGACGTTAGATCCCATCGTATTTCCTTAGTAGGAACTATCTCGGACCCGTTACACGTGCATCAGCATCGAAGCCATCGGCAACGTAGCGCTCGGGCCCTGGAGCAAGAGCCAGTGGTATATTCGGCGCCGCACCGTGCGCCATTTGGACAATCGGATTCTTCGCTAAAACAATAATGAAGGGTGCAATCGAATCATTGGGTTGTTTAAAATGAAGTTTCGGTGGCGAAGTTAGGGTTGCCGGATGACGTACAAGACTGGTCGAGACAATTCTTCTAGAATTTCTGCAATATGCTGGCGCATATCCATGCTGAAAACTATTTGAGAAAATATCTCCCTATTCACTGCGGTTAGAGATCTGCTAAGTGGTACGCACAGGCCGCCATTCGTTTCAACAGACAAGCTTTACAGAGGAATGTGACGCTCAAACATTGGAGGATGGCTGACTCCATATCTAAAGGAAAGATGGTAGAGACCTTAGCCTTTTTGGAACCAAGGATTGGAGGATTTATTCTTTGGTCCACTCAAGAGGTATCTGCCATCAGAGCAGTAGTTAATATGCTAGAGACACTATCATCGCAAATATTCACGCAGTGAATTCGATAAAAGCAGATGTCTCTATCAGAGCACATCATGTAGTAGACAAGATACTGTACAAGAAGAGAAACACGCAAGTGCAATAAAATAATAGACATCTGGGAAAATCAACATGAATCATTGCTTCTCAAGCCTGCTCGCGTCGTCCGTATCCAATGAGTCCTTAGGACCATCTACTTCCACCAACATGTTCATACTCTTTTCGATACGGCTGTATTTCCGGAAACACAAAAAGAATACAATCGCTGCCACGAGCATAGTGGCACTGAGGGAGACATATTCCACCAGGACCCTAGGATCCACAGACACTGCCGAAAGCGAAATCCCAAGGGAGGATCCCACCGCGCCAGTCATCAGGAAAAGTGCCATAATAACGCTGCGCATGGACTGCGGTGCCTTAGTATACGCGTATTCCATCCCGGACAGCATTGCAAGGAGTTCAGATATGCCAATCAGGGAATAGACGGGGATTTGCAAGAACACGCTGATCTGGTTCAGAATGTCAGGCGGGTGTGCACTCCATATTCATGAATCCATAAACTTACCTTGCGAGCCGGAGTGGCGCCCTCACAACCATCAGCTGTAGGATTTCTCTGACATGGGGAGGTCTCGTAAATTACTGGCTCTAGTCAGTAAAGTGGGAGAGGTATTATGGGGTCTGTCCGCATACGTTCTTGAAGACCGCCAGCTAATGCCATCGCGCACGCTGTCACAAAGAAACCGGTCGTAATCCGACTAATGGGATGGAATGCAATGTTATATCGACGCAAACCAGGGTAAATGATGCACTCGCTACCATCTCAATTAGCTTAGCCATCACTATATCATGCAAAGACATTCATACAAAAGGGGTATGGCAAGTAATATAGTAATCGGGTTAAAACACCCCACTATGTTTGTCAGTCAATCTCCCGCTCAAACACGATCACGCAACACGTACTCATATCGTTCGGTATGCCATGTGTATCCATAGAGGCAGCCATGCTGACCAAATTGCTATTTCCCTGCCCGTTGCAAATCCAATATATGGGACTGCCTAGGTTAGCGCTCCATTGTGCTGTTTGGCCGATTCCGAAGTTGAACCACATACAATAGCAAACTAGGCCAACAATCAGTATAAAGCATATCTTTCTTCTGATCAAAGGGCACTTACAATACACGGCAGGCTACAAGAGCTCCTTTGAGTTCATCGACAAAAATGCCGTCCCATGACACGGACACACCTGCCTTCTCCAGCAATGATGGCCTGGCGGCCTCGAGGTTTCCTTTATTTTTGATGCCAATCCATAATACGCGCATTGCTTTGATAATTGCGGACCCTTGAGGGGGGCGAACGACTATTGAGATCAGCATTTGCAGCCAAACGCGAATAGCCATACTCACTGTAACGGGTGCGACCTGCCAGGAGGGCCAGCATCGCCAGGGTCCAGAAGCATAATGGCAGCATAAATGCCGCCCAGAAGTCCACTTTAAGCTCAATCCACGACACGGGAAGCACTGACAGCGCGCCTAGGTTTATCACCCTGCATATCATGTCAAAAATGAGCCAAACAGTGGAATGTAATATGTTAACAAACCAGTAATACCGCGCATATATCGTCTGGGTGGTAACGCTAGGATCAACCAGCACCTGCTCGCCGCTCTTCAATGTCTTTAGACGCTCAGGGCGTCCCGCATACTGCTCAGCAATCAGGGGGGCTACATTGCTCTTGATTGCGCCGGTGCTATAAAATCTTAGTGTTATGCCGTAGTCTTTCGTTGTTGACTCTTACCCCAATCCCACTAAGGCCAACGCCGCCATTAGTCCGGGGAGACCAGCTCCATTCTCCAAGCTCACTGGGAGGGAGGTAACAAAGAGGATGAGCACTCCAGCTGCCGAAAACCTTCCGGACCGTCAGTATATCTCTTTCGTGGGAGTGAGCATCATACCCAGTCCCCAAAACGATCGTATTGAATCGACCAAGAAAAGTATCTGCCACAATTGCCATTAGGATTGGAGCGAAGTAACACCATCCGACAAAGGAGTAGTTCATTCCAGTCGCTAATTTCTGGCCCTGTATATATATTTTATCAATCAGTCAAGCCAAGGATCAGTGTCACATCGGTCTGACATACCATTCCGAGGGCTCCAGGGTGCATCGGATCGTCCCGTGCGTTCTGAATATAGTTCTCTAGTATCTGTCAGATATATATGTAGCGATGGGATACATTGATTACTTACGCATCGGCGCCGTTAGAGACCGATATGTGAATCTTTCAGCCAGCTCCGCAACGGCCACTAGGAATATATCGAGAGAGATGTCATCACAAACGTGCCTAAGGCTCGATCGCTCTGTCTCGACTGAATCCAAGGATTCACATTCGACAGTTTTCGGTTTCATAGTGGCCTAGAATCTTGCGAGGACACGCTTCTATGCATCTGTCTCCAGTCATGTTAAACATGAGGGCCAGCGGAGATATTTAAATCAGGAAAGGACTCATAGAGACAACATCAAGTCCTCCACTAGTTTATTCATAGTGGGTCCGGCCTTACAAGCTCAGGAATGTATATGCGTGGACTGGAAGTCTAATATGGATACAAGGTATGTGTTTCTGCCAAGATATCAGGCAATCACTATCGTCCTTCTTGGCACATAAATATGTCGTTAAATATTCCACGTAAGTTTTCACCATGATCAGCATCACCAGGGAGTACTGCAAACAGCTTACATTGGCCATCTGTTGTGGTATGGCTGCAGAAGGACATGTATCATGTATTGACGATCGTATAACCAAGCTTTCGCAGCCCTGTAAAACATTGATCGCCAAAAAAGAAAACCAACACCAGGTGATGATCATGATGTCTTCGATAGGTCAGGGCTTGTAGTGATGTCACCAGGCCGTTGATTCTCTTCAGAAGCAGGGGCATATCCCTACTCAAGGAGCTCCAGCATCTGGAATGTGAGTAGAGGGGAATCGTTGCCCTATATGTACCAGGCAGTGTTGATTGGATAGTCAAGTCTCCTTAAGACCTTGGCTGCAAGGGCACATTCATGAACCTCCGCACATCAACGACTTAACTCTCGGCACATTCGGAATCTATGAGCTTGACCTCACAGGCTTGGGCCATTTGGTTTCCTGCCTCGGCGTATCATCAGAACTAATACCGAGTGGGATAACTGCACAGCAATACAGTGTTGATTACGTGGCATGTCTGGAGAGCATTCTCCTGAGGATTGTAGACCAGCATTTCTCAGCTTAACAACGTTCTCTCATGGACTATTGTCCGTGAATAGCCATATAGCCACTACCAGTTCTATCTCATCGACCACAGAATTTGTACGTCTCCGTGATATCATTGTTTCTGTTTACACTATCCATAGACGCGCCTATGGCTGACAGCGTCCAATACAACGGAGCAACTAGCCTATGCTGTATAGCTCAGGAAGAACTTTTTCTCTTGGGAGACGGTGGAGCTCTTGTTGGAGAATCCTGGGAACAAGTTGAGGAGTAAATTTTCATTTCAAAAGTGCGACTCGTTGTCGCGTTAATCGCACCATCACTGTGGTATGCGCATTATATGTATCCCTGGGCAGCATACCACGGCTTGGCGATCATCTTGGTCAGTTTCACCTTACGCTTTTAGAGGCTAAACAGCCCTATTGTTTTCTGATGCTAGTGGCGTATACAAAAGAATCCACAGCGGACAGATAAGAGACTCAAAATGAGCTTAAGTCATTCACGTAGTCATAGTCAAAGGTCATGGGAAACTCATCCGCTTTGTCTGGGAGACCAGATATGGACACAGGTATCGTATCTTCTCGGCCAATGAACATACGAATGGGCGATGATCAAAACTAGTTCCAATATAACGGAGACCCACGCGACCACTGGGACTCACCGCACATCACCTTTTTTCCTTTTGATGCCCAAACGGTGGTGGTGGTCGTTCGATGCATCAATGCCCCAGGCCATATACACTAGCTACACGTGACCATGACATGTCTCTTCACGTGCCCTGACCCCGTGACTCGGTCATTCGGTTGAACTATTGACCCGGAGCCCTCCGGGCGGAGTGACCCTTAGATTGCCTAATGCGGCAACACGGTGGTGAACTGGATCTATCGGTTTCCTCGGTGAGTCTAGTGGGCTGCTAATGACCTGGGTCCCTGATTGTAAAGGACTTACGTGTAAGTCTAGACTCCTGGATGGCCAGGTTATCAGCCGGGGGAGGGATCTCTCTCAGCTGGTCACTGTATTGGTATCCCAATCCCCGTCGACATCGTGATGGATTCTTGCCCTATGGCAGACTCTATATCAACGTTGTACTGTAGTTGGTGGGTTGGTGGTATGTAGGATCCGCGGGGGTAACAGATGGATCTGATATTATATGATCTTGACATCATTTGGTAACATCGTCTTTTCTTCTATTTGATTCAATACTCCATATATCCACCCGATTTCTTCTAAGTGGATCGTATACTAAGGTACTGCTTGCGGTCATCATCACATTCCAGTGCCCAACAGTAGAACTAGCACCTAAAGATTCACTTTTGATCTTTTCTCCTTGATTCTTAGGTTAATTCCGTTCATCCAAGTTCATCGTATAACGATTGACGTTTTGATCTACTACTATTTTTTTACCCCATAGATATCAATGAGGTCGGAGGAATTCGGGCATCCATTAAAAGAATAACAAAAAAAAAAAAAGTTTTCTGGACTCGTTTGCGTCATATATATATATATATATATGGTTGTGTCCATTTCATGTGTTCCTTTGATTGATATAGAAGCCTTTATTGCCTGTCAAGGATTGGTGGCCTTTGGTAAGAATCATTCTTCTTTTCTTTATCATTTCTGTTTCTCGCTTTGAGATTATCTGGATTGTGTTCCTCATTATTCTTGTATTGATCGGGGGGTACATTGATTTGGGTGAGGGAACACAGGTATTGTCAAGTACTGCCAAAAAGGTGTATTTTCTGTTGCCGCCGAAAAAGGCGATTCACCCCTCTTGGAACTTCAACTCTTTTCGCTCTTCTCTTCTACTCTCCCTCTCGACTCTATATTCTCTTTCCCTCCTTCTCTTTCTCTGACACTTCCGATTTCCCTTTTTACTTTTTCTCTCCACCATCACACTCCCTCCGCCGGAGATTATCAGCACCACACTTCGCCTCCCCCTCTCATCGTCGTTCTTCTGGAACGTTTGCGCCCGCCACTTCAACTCCACCATTTCTGTCTCGCCCCTTCGCCTCATCTCCCCCCTCACCGTCACCCACCTTCTTCTTTTTTTTCCCCCCCGATCCATTCGGATTACCCTTCTTCCGCAATCGGAATTATGGACGGGGTCGATCTCACCAAGGCTGTGTTAAATAAAGGGAAGCAGATGGCCAGTGTGGCCGCATCGGCCGCCAATGGCAATGGCGGTAAGAAAAGAAGAAAAGGCACCGACTTGAAGCCGATCGTCACCAACGAAACAGCGGCTGATGCTACAACAGAAGGGTATGTCTGAATGGAATCCCTCTCCCGCCTCCCGATGCGTTCTTTTTTCTCTGATCCCCGGTTGTTGATCATTCGGTAGAGCTCCCACATTCGCCGTTCCGCAATCGCGATCCCCATCCACCTCCTCCGTAGACGAAGTAGAGACGACCGCCGAAGAGGAGGATTCCGAAGACTACTGCAAGGGAGGTTACCATCCAGTGACGGTCGGTGAAACGTATAACAATGGTCGCTACGTGGTCGTGCGCAAGTTGGGCTGGGGTCATTTCTCCACCGTCTGGTTGTCCCGCGATACCACCACGGGGAAACACGTCGCCCTCAAAGTCGTTCGTTCCGCCGCTCACTATACCGAAACCGCCATCGACGAAATTAAGCTACTGAATCGCATCGTCCAAGCGAAGCCATCGCACCCTGGCCGCAAGCATGTCGTCAGCCTGCTCGACTCGTTCGAACATAAAGGACCGAATGGGGTCCATGTGTGTATGGTATTCGAGGTATTGGGTGAGAATCTACTGGGATTGATTAAGCGCTGGAACCACCGCGGCATTCCGATGCCGCTGGTGAAGCAGATAACGAAACAGGTCCTCCTGGGATTGGACTATCTCCACCGTGAATGCGGCATCATCCACACCGATTTGAAGCCGGAGAACGTATTGATCGAGATCGGGGACGTGGAGCAGATTGTGAAGACATACGTGAAGGAGGAGCAGAAGAAGGAGCAGAAAGAAGATAATCGCAATGGCCGCCGGCGGCGTCGGACCCTGATCACAGGGAGTCAACCGTTGCCCAGTCCGCTCAACACCAGTTTTGATTTCAAACACAGCTCACAACACTCGCATAGTAGTCTGAGTCAAATGATCAATGAAGAGTCTGGTATGTATAGCGCACTAGATGGTGCTTCGCGGCCGCCCGCTGATCCGTTGCAGAACCCACAGAGAAGTCGTCCATGAAAGAATTGTTAGGCATAAAGAACGAGGATGAGAAACAAAAGCAACGAGAGAAGACCGCGTATGCTCCGTGTCCTGTCGGGACTGTGGAATGAAGCTAACTCTTTCTAGTGACCTACTGGAACGCGAGGTATCCGGCATCTCCTTAAACAAGTCTTCCGACGAGTCCAAAGAAGAACTGGATTTCGATATTATTTCAGTGAAGATCGCCGACCTGGGAAATGCCTGCTGGGTGGGCCACCACTTCACCAATGATATCCAGACGCGACAGTATCGCTCGCCTGAAGTCATTCTCGGGTCTAAGTGGGGTGCGAGTACAGATGTATGGAGTATGGCGTGCATGGTAGGCTCAATTGAATTTCACGGGCGGCGCTGGCGTTGCGCCCCGACGGGAGGTTCTCTGCTCACTAGTGTCTAGGTCTTTGAGCTCATCACGGGTGATTACCTGTTCGATCCGCAATCGGGGACGAAATATGGCAAGGATGACGACCACATTGCGCAGATTATCGAATTGCTAGGCCCCTTCCCCAAGTCGCTCTGCCTCGCTGGCAAGTGGTCACAGGAGATCTTCAACCGCAAGGGCGAGCTGCGCAACATCCATCGACTCCGTCACTGGGCTCTCCCCGACGTCCTGCGGGAGAAGTACCACTTCTCGGCGGAAGAGAGCATGCGGATTAGCGAGTTCCTGTTGCCCATGTTGGACATCTCGCCCGAAAGACGCGCCAATGCCGGTGGCATGGCATCCCATGAGTGGATTAAGGACACACCGGGTATGGGTGACACCGGTCTGGGCATTCCTCCGGGCAGTCGGGGCGAAGGAATTGACGGGTGGGCGTCGGAGGTGAAGCGGAGATAGTCGTACAACGACGACGATGTGATGAATCTTCTTCGTCTGGTGGCTGTTCTTCCTTGCCGTGGCTTGCGAATGTATCGGTTTTGGTTCGGCCGCTTCCCTGGATGTTTTATGACTCCTTCACTTGATATGACGCGCATGCTCTTTATTCTCCCTCGTGTTTTACGATCTTTCCTTTATCTCTTTCACCTACATAGAGTCTTGATATCATGTCTGCCTCTACATATGTCATTATTTACGTCAGGTCGGCTAGTCAACGGGGGCTTGCGTTAGACATAAAAAGACCCTTGACGTTCTGACCTGTATTCGCTCCCTCAGTTGTTTAGGTAGATGATTGTGTGGCCACATTCCATTTAAAAAAAGGGAGGGTATAAGATACAATCACAGTCTGCGACATGTTATGTGCGATGGCCCTCACGACGGGCGTGATACGGTAACCGCTATTATATATCCCTGAACGAGATGCACATAGTCTACAGCAGTGGTATATGCACAACTAAATTTACCCGTTGACCTCATTCTCCATCTCACTCGGCAGAACTGAAGGAAACCAACCAAACCGACCAAAATCCACATAAAACTCCCCCATAGCATCCGTCTCTACCTCTACCCCTTCTTCTCTCAACGCCTCTGCCTGTCGCTCCGCACTCCCCGGCTCCCTATTACCCATGTGAGTCTCTCAACCTAGACATAACCCAAACAAACAACCCGGAAAGAGAGAAATACCGATGTGAAATCATGCCCTTGGCATTAATCACCCGTTGCCAAGGAACATTTGTCGAATTAAAATACTCTCCGGGATCAGACGGTAGATGTTTCAGGCAGACGCCTACCTGACGGGGGCGTTGCGCTATTGAACCTTAGCACGTTGCTATCTAGAAGGTACGCTGATCGATCGCTCTAGATCGATATATATATATATATATGTATATCTAGAGAATGATGTACATACGATACCCAAGTAGAAGGGCGATTTGACCATAGGATGTTACTTTTCCGGGGGGGATTTCTTGGACCGCGGAGTAGACTGCGTTAAACCAGAACTCGGCCTCATCTGAGCGGGCCATTTGTTGAATTTGGGGATGTGGCAAGAAGTGTTGTAGGTGTTGAGTTGGGGTTTGGTTTGTTTTTACGAGGCATCCGTCATCTTGCTGTTTGGGGCGGGTTTCCCATGCCGCTTTAGGGGCGTATTGTCCAGTTGGTCGGAGGTAAGTGTAGGTCGAGATGGGTCTAGCGATGTAGAATCAATACGGCCATATACTGATTTTCTCCTTGGCCTCTGTGCTTCTTTTCGCTCAGGTACAACATCCATCTTGTTCTTTGGCCTGTCGTAGTACTCATGAGCAAAAATTTCATCGACGGCTTTACGAGATGAGATCTACATGATGCGACCAACCGTTTCCCCTAACGTGGAACGAGATTTAGGTGTCACATTGCCTTTACTCCTTTCGTCCATTCAGAGTAAAATTAATAACAGAAAGCTTCAAGTCGCTTGGCAACTCTTGACCACGTCAATCGCGCGCACTAGCACCTTTGCGATCTTTGTCAAACGTCAATCGATCCAACGCCTCCTGAAGGGAGAAAAATTGGGCTTCAAACTCGCCTTGACTGACGTTTTCTTCCTCATCTAGAACATCGATATACCACCAGATCATCTTCACCCGAGAGCCATCGTCCAGCTCCCTCACCGTCAGCATAAACGATTCCCGTCTCGTCGGGATATATTCTGGGCCGATCCTCCACAACCCCGGGTTCTCGGGGTTCGAGTTGCCATTGTCACGGGAATAAGTGTGACAGGCATAACCAGCTTCCTCAGTGATTTATTTCACGGACGGCTGCGTCGTGCCGCGACTCGTGGCAGTTGCGCCGGCCCTTGGGGAGTAGCCATGTCGTCCCGGGTCGGGTGGCGGATCTCGCACACTTGTTTGGGGGGTGAGTTGAGACGGACGAGAATTGCCCCGGCACTTTCGGTGAAATCCGTGGAGGGTTATGGATCTGTGGGGAAGTTGGACGGGGACATGTTCGAACGATTGGATCGCGGAACGGACTACTTCTATACTAGCTTGTTGTACATTCCCGGGAGTCATGTATCTTGAGAATTTGGGGGACAAGCCCTAATTCGCGACTACTAGAGTACGGGGTAGTGTTGTGGAATCAACTAGGACGGACGCAGACCAATCCCGGAGGGTTTCTGACCCTGAAGGAATCATCTATAAGTGTCCCTCGTATTAACTAAAGGGTTAGTTGGATCTGATCGCGTAATGGGGACAACATCAACACTAACCCCAAGAGGGCAGCTATCTGCAAGTGAAATGTCACTTTCTTTCTCTTCTACCCCGCGAAAACTCAACCTTCTTCCCTCCTTTGTGGTTCCCGGACAATGACAAGCCACCCCCTTTCTTCCCTGATGTTGAATGGTACGAATAGCTCCTCGAGCCCGTCTAATTGGGTTACCGGTAGCTATACGGGCAACAGCGATGGCCTGCGTATCACCATCACCACGTTTGTCGTGGTCGCGTGGTACAATGCCATTGAGTTGATCATCCTCATCTTTTCGACTTTCAAAAAATATCGCGGCGTATACTTCTCGAGCATGTTGATTTCCGCCATCGGCATCCTCCCATACTCGGTCGGCTTCTTCATGAAATTTTTCGACCTTACGTCAGCCGTGTGGCTCTCCTTGACTCTTGTCACCGTGGGTTGGTGGACCATGGTCACCGGCCAGTCGTTCGTACTCTACTCGAGGCTCCATCTGGTCGTCCAGAATCCGACAGCGTTGAAGTTTGTCTGCTACATGATCATCGCCAACGTCTTTCTCCTGCACATCCCGACCACCGTATTGACATACGCCGCCAATTATGAGCAGTCGCAAGAGTACCTGACCGCGTACAACGTCATGGAGAGAGTCCAAGTCGCAGGATTCTGCGCGCAGGAACTAATCATCTCGGGCATCTACATGTGGGAGACGAACCGATTGCTCAAGTTAAATCCCAATCGTGATAACCGTAACATCATCTTCCAGCTGTTCATAATGAACCTGGTGTGCATCCTCATGGACATCGTTCTCATCGCGGTAGAGTGCGCCAACTTGTACATCTACCAAACTACCCTGAAAGCCACAGTATACAGCGTCAAACTAAAGGTGGAATTCGGCGTCCTCGGCAAACTGATCTACATTGCCAATCAATCCGCCGGAAGACAGCCCGAAGAGGCCTATCTGGAACTAAGCCGGCTCCCCAATCTCAACACCCCCAACGCCACACGGACAACCACTCAGTCTAAGCCCCGTCGCGCCAGCATAGAGGATATCAGCTTTCGTCTGCGTTCGATCGTAACTTCCCCGCACTGCCGGTAACATGAAGTGAACCTGATCGGCACCTGGTTCAGGTTCGGTCTCCCCACATCTGTTCCGGGACTGGTCCTAAACGTCTCCCGCCTCGACTGGGCGCATTATCCCAACTATCCCCGGGTCGCGTTGAGCCGATACGCCTCCGGATTCCGGGCCATCGCCGCTTTCCCAGGCACTCCTGCTTCCGGCCCGGGCACCAAGCTCTCCCCCGACTCAGCCGTTTCATAGGAGCCTCCCCATTCGGCCGCCCCAAATACGCCACACTACACTTGACACACTTTCTCCGGTTCCTGATCACTAGGCACCAACACAAACTGGTGCATGTTACTCCTCAAAACCACACCAGCACACCCCCGCACCGGCTTTACGCTACACCCTAATAACATGAAACAAAATCAGTGTGACCAACCAGGCACTTTCTCTGCTCCGAAAACAACAAGGACCAAACAGGCGGGAAACAAAGCATCCTACTCCCGAACAGGAAGAGACGACCAACGTCCGGAGGGAAGAAAGAAAAGCATTCCCTCGGCCCAAACCCAACATCGCATCTAGAAGGTCACATGCAGTGTCGTGACGAACCAAGGGGGGAGGGCAGGAGGTCCGTCACGACTCACGCCGGTGATATCGTATTCTCGTGGGAGATAGTGTAAGATGCAGTGTTCCCGGCTGTTTTCAAGTTCACTTGCTTTAGTTTTGATTCATGATTGATTGATGTTGTAAAGGGATGAGATGGGATGGGGCGTTGAGTCATATCATCGTCGAATAAACAGGCCGGGTGGTGGGTATGGTTATTGCTTTAATTCTTCGAGGGCTAGCTAGACTAGGCTGTGGATTAAGTTGTTGAGGGCGAATGTTTCTGTGCGCTGGAGGAAGGTTCCTCTTAAAGCGATCTCTCACTAGACTAGGAACCCCTTAAACATGCCGTCGCGTTTTATGTAAACATGGCATCACTGTAGAAGCTTCATGCCAATAATAGCTGAAATCCTTGAGCCGCACATCAAGACATGCGAGCTATACCTGGAGCAAATGCGCTTGGGCAGCAGCCGGGGTGGTATGTCTTTCAGGATATCGAAGGCGATGTTATACTGGCTCTTCCGCCGGATGATGTACCCCCACGGAATATCTGCGATCTTGTCTAGCGTCGGAAGAGCGTTGTTTGTATACAGTCTTTGGTTTTCCTCGTCTTCTATTCCACGTAGGGCTTGTGGCCGGCCAGATTTTCGTAGGTAGTCGACCAGAGAGCGAAAATATCGCTCTGCACCATGTTCGGCGCGTCTTCATCCCCCCGCAGGAAATATGTTGCGTTCTTCATGTCGGTGGCCATCGATACTTTGTAACGACGTAGTGCCGAGCCAAAAGATCAGAGTGATTAACATCTTTGCCGTGAATTAAGATAACCGCTTCGACAGCCTGTCTTATTCGACGTCGAAAGTGATCCGATGCGCAATTTGTCCTTAGATACGACTCGAAGTCACGGTGCAGCTCATACTGTATATCAATATAGTCGTCAGTCCAGTGTAGACATCGCGCGATGCGTTTGTGCCTTTTCCCAGATGGCGGTAATCTTGCGCTTTGATCTTGATCGCGCGGGTGCTATAGATATCCGATTTGGAGGATGGGACCTTCCGAACGATTTGTCGTTCGATTTGTGAACGATGGAAAAATTTCCGACCCCGATGATATTCTGTTGGCTTGATTGCTCGATGGTCTGGTAGATTTGGTTCTTACAATATACTAGCTACATCTCTTGTTCGGAAAGTAGTGAGGGCATGATGATCGCAGATGGAGAATCACTGAGCGAATGCAATAAACCTTAAGTATCCGGGAGAATGAATAAGAAGAACGTGCAGAGTAGTCCGTAAAGACACCGTCATCTTCCAAATTATGTATACCGTGCCTCATATAGTCACGAATACGGGTTTACCCCAGGATCGTGCCATCAAGTCTCGTGCCAAGCTCACCCGTCGCATTGACAACCTGTGTAACTGCGCGCGATAACTTCACAGCACGATGTGTAAAACGCTTGGAGACGACGCTAAGCGAGGCATTCCTCCAGACTCCTGGCACTGGATGGGAAATAGAAATAATATCGTCATGCTTTGGTAGAAGGGGAAAAGCTGGTCAACATGGCATGGTGCGATTGTTGTTGCCCTAGTGGACAGTCTATATATCAGATCTAGATGGTCTGAGGTCTGATCTCAGAGCTCCACAACAAGGTCTATTATCGGTAGCCGGTGCATACACTCTCATCACGATAGATGACCTGGACGCTTAGTAGTAGTAGTAGTAGTGGTAGTAGGAGGGAAAGCATGCCCACCTTGTCAGTTGGGTCCGCAAAGTTGGAGGTCTAGGCGTATTGTATAGTACTGAAGATATCCCTGGTTAAGGTTTATATTGAACATGATATATAGACTAGTGGGTAACGAATCCTGGTATTGTCAGCCGTCAATAGCCGGCCTGCGCCCTGTCCATCTACAGCCTGAGTACGGGGTCTCTGACTTCCCTATTTGTCCTATCTTAAGCGGATCCCGCTTTTCGGAACTCGCTACAGCTTTTGCATATTGACCAACGCAGTCAGTCAATGGATTTGTAGTAGAATTCGATCCTGGGGAATATAAAAGGCACCGTTCCAGAAATAATGCTCCATTTTAGTGAAGAGTGAATGACCTTAGGGGTTTGAGCAGACCATGACCCCATTAAGTAAATTGCCTCTAGCAGTGGATATGAAGAAAGCATTCGGCGGGTAATACCGCGGAATGACCTTCTTTGTATTTCATTTTTTTGTCAATGGGCCAGATTCGCTCTCTCGCTAAGGTGGTCACACCAGCCACTAGAGCTCAATCGCAAGACCTACGTGCTATAACAATTCAAACCCGTTGGTTCAATGGCCCCGGGACCAATAGTGATGGAATCTGTTCAGTCAGGGTGGAATGACCATGGAACCACACTCTTGGTGTTGGTTAGTGGACAAGGGCTATGCCATGGTGGACATTCAGGTATACATAGAGTTTTAACGTTTGTCGATATGTGCACAACTGGCTTGTAGCCTATAGGTAACCTGTATTATTTTTATTTATCTAGGTATATCTCTGAGATTTGATAGACCCACAGCGCATGAAAGAAATAGAAGAGCGCATTCTATTAGTATAGATTTGGGGGGTGTTTTCCAAGAATACGTTGAGTCGAAATCACCTTGATAGGGTTGAAACGAGTGGCAACAAATATCTAGACTCCGCGATTCGGGTACAAAAGCTAAAAAAAAAAAAAAAAAAAAGGAAACAATCAGACACGGAAACATGAGTTCCGACCAGCAGAAAAATTAGAAAAAGAAAACAAGTTTTTTTGGTAGGCCAGAGGAAATCCCAACGTATCTCTACCAATGAACGGGTGTCAATGTGAGTCTAGACCTCGTTCTAGTTTGACCTGGCGGGCCCCGCGACAAATCAGGGTGGATCAATGTCGAGACCCTTGCTCGGAACATAAGCAGGAGGAAGAATGAATAAAGGAGAACTAACGTGGTTAGTGTAGAATCTTCTGACTTGTTTCCCGGTAAAGGATCAAATAGACATGCATCTCACTCTAGCCCCCGATGTCTCTCTTTTTCTCCAGATCTCCCTCCCCATCGGTATAGGAGGACTCACTCCGCTTAGAATATAGAATCCCACACCCCGCTCCATGGACTGAGTCCGTTCCTGGCATTGCCGTGGCCGGATGCGTATCCCCATTGCCGTGCAGCTCGGGCTGCTGGTACTCCTGACGGCCCTTGTGGGTATTATCGTCCTGGCCGTTGCAACAGTAAGCTTTGGTTGCCTGATCAGGCAAGGGAGATCGACACACTGACAGCACGCACTAGTGGACTACTGTATATAACTTTGTCGTCGACGTTGAGTAGGTCGGAGGAGCCCGGAGTTTATTCACAGTCAACTAATACCAAAGACAGATCGCATGGCCTCGAACTCGTCGCCACCGTCAAGGCGAGTCAAATCGCCTCCAGCCTCGAGCTTCTTGAGGTGACCTGTAGGGCCATATCCACTCGGCTTTTGGTCCAGGCGGCTCTACGACGCTATTATGCGGGGAACTCATCCGACACCAACTGGGTGAACTCGATAACGGACGTCGACTCGGCCCTAGGCAGCCGAGGCTACCTAAGCACGTACCAGGCGATCCTATACTCGAGGAACGGACCGGACGGCCTCGAACGATTGCTCAACGTCACCAGCAACACCATCCCGGATATCACGCTGCCCTATACCTACCCGAATAAGTCCTCCGTGAAACTGGGAGATGAGGGCTTCGGCTACCCTGCTATGCTATATCCAAACCTGACCTATACGCGATCCACCAACAGTGGCAATCTCACGACAGCGTACGCCTTTCCCGACTACGCGCTGGGCTTAACTTCCGCGCTGCTTCTGGGCCCGCTGGCGATCAACGATTCGTTCTCTCTCGTTTCTCTGACTTTGCCCATCGTTAATAACACATCGGACACGGAGATTCTGGGTTATATGACGTAGGTGGCCTTCCACTGGGCAATGGGCCCTTGATAATGACAGATGGTAGGGTTATTGCCAGTGCGGAGAACGTGCAGAGCGTAGTCAGCTCTCGCGACGGGCTGGGCACCACTGGACAAGTCCTTCTGCTCGGCCCCTCCAACGCGGAAAATCGCTTCCCTACGCAGACGCAGCCTGCAACCGCCACCCCATCTCCGGATCGACCGCTCCTTGCCGACTCACAGGTCCACTACGTGTTCGAGCCCACTCCGCTACCGTCCCAGGAGACCCGCCACCGCGGCGTCTCAGCAAGCACCTCCTTCGACCTGTCCGACTACCCCATGGCCATGCGGCTAATGCACGAAACAGAAGAGAACGAGAACCGCTCCGTCAGCAAACTATCAACCAAGAACGAGCAAGGATACAGCGTCGCAGCGGGCGCGGTTCGCATCAAATCGCCCCTGGTCGACTGGATTTTGGTAGTCGAGGAAACGCATTCCGAGGCATTCGCCCCGGTTGTCCGCCTACGGAAGATCATCCTCGCCTGTGTGTTCGGCACCGCCGGATTCATCATACTCTGTGTTCCCCTCCTGGCGCACTGGGCTGTCGCTCCGATCCGAAGGATGCGGGAGGCCGCACGGAAATCGATCGAACCGGATGTGCCGCCCACGCTGGCTGCTGGACACATCGAGGGAGACAGGGTACAAACTATTGAGGAACACATGGACGAAAAGAGTGCCCCTGATTCGTGGGTGAAGCGGCTCCGGCGTCCCTTGGACCGATTCAATAGTTCGCATAGCGTTGGGACTGGTCACCCTCCTCGGTCCTCGTTGCACATCCCCGGCCGAGTTAAAGAAAGGAGGACCTGTGTCACGGATGAACTGACGGAGCTGACGAGAACTTTTAATGAAATGTCGGACGAGTTGACAATCCAGTATAGTCGACTGGAAGAGCGCGTGATAGAGCGGACGCGAGAGCTTGAGAAGGCGAAAGTGGCTGCTGAGGCGGCAAATGAGTCCAAGACTTTGTTCATCGCTAATATATCGCATGAGCTTAAGACCCCGCTGAATGGAATTCTGGGCATGTGCGCGGTGTGCATGGGCGAGGATGATCTGCATCGAATCAAGAAGTCGCTGCAAGTGGTCTACAAATCGGGTGATCTGCTCCTACACCTGCTGAATGACTTGTTGACTTTCAGTCGGAATCAGATCGAGCAAGCTATTCATCTTGAAGAAAAGGAGTTCAGACTCTCTGACATCCGATCTCAGTTGTCAATTATCTTCCAGAGTCAGGTACACGAGAAGCATATTGATTTCAGCGTCAACTACGTGGGAGACGGAAATGCTCAGTCCCGGGGCACCATGTGCCAAGAGAAAGGGACTGAGCGGGCTCATCCAGCTACTGGTCCTCCGCAAACTGGTAGACTCGGGGATATGGTGCTCTGGGGTGACCAGCATCGGATTCTTCAAGTGCTAATCAACTTAGTTGGTAACAGTCTCAAGTTCACTCCCGAGAACGGCAAGGTCGAAGTTCGCATCCGGTGTGTGGAGGAAATCCCGAACCCCGATAGTTCTGAGACCCTGGTGCAGGACTCCAAGGGGAGCTCAAAGCTCCGTTCCCGGACTCCCTCACGCGCAAGCGCATCGCCGCTGGACGCTTCAAATCTCCTAGACCGCCAAGTAGAGGTGCGAACACCTGCACCGTCGGACCTGCGGACGCTCGTATTCCAGTTTGAGGTCGAGGACAATGGACCAGGTATCCCAGCTCACATGCAGAGGCGTGTATTTGATCCCTTCGTACAGGGAGACCTAGGGTTGAACCGCAAATACGGAGGAACTGGTCTTGGATTGAGTATCTGCGCCCAGCTGTCCCGACTTATGGGGGGCATTATCTTACTTGACAGCGACGAAGGAAGTGGTTCCTTGTTTACCTTGAAGGTCCCGTTGAAGTTCGTCAAGGAGGCGACGGCAAGCACACGAAGCTCCAGCGTTACCGGCTCGAGGACACCAAGTGTTTTGTCTTTGTCACTGGAAGAATTCTCCAACATCGCCCAAACACCGTCGAATCATAGCTCTGTTGGTAATAAGGAACCTCTTGGCGCTGGCTATGAAAAGCCGGACGTACAACCACGTCTAATTGGACTGAGTCAACCTTTCTTCGCACCTAGCGTCCCATCATCACCCGTTTCGTCCCCACCGAAGAAATCACAGCCGAATCGGAACTCCGTTGCGAATGACGAAGGGCTGAAGAAGATTCGCGTTCTGATGGCTGAGGACAACAAGATTAACCAAGAAGTGGCGCTTCGGTACGCCCCTTACCTCCTTAACTAAACCAATTCAACTGCTGACCCCGTCAGGATGCTTGCCCTCGAAGAAGTCTACGACGTGACGGTGGTCAAGGATGGCCAGGAGGCATACGACACAGTGAAGGCAAACATGGAAGAGGGCAAGATGTTTGACCTTATCTTCATGGATATCCAGGTAAAGCTCTCCTCCTCCTCCTCCCCGCCCCACATTCCTGATCCGTGTACACCAGCTAACACGCACAGATGCCTATTCTCGATGGCCTCCAGAGTACCCGACTCATTCGCCAGATGGGATACTCTGCGCCTATCGTCGCTCTGAGCGCTTTTGCGGAAGATAGCAATATCAAGGACTGCATGGACTCCGGAATGGACATGTTCATTAGGTAAGTGAATACATTGCATCTACCTACCTGACACTATGCTAACGAAAGGAGTAAACCTATCCGACGGCCCGTGTTGAAACAAGTGCTCAACAAGTTCGCGACAATTCCCGAAGAGCCCGAAAATGGTTCTTCATAAAGGTGGGTTTTAGTTCTGGAATACCTCAACTCCGACATCTGTATGTACTCCAGATATGTTGGTAATAAATACGTATGTATATAGATGACTTTTTGAATGTTATTAGCGGATATGGTTCATGTCTACGTTCTTGATGAGTTCGTACTCTGTCTGGTGTTAGGTTGTGGGGGGGGGGGGGGGGGGGGGGCGCCGGGGGCTATTGGCCGT